>NW_012114555.1:5848588-5858457 GCF_000951035.1 Colobus angolensis palliatus
ATATGTATTTGGAATATATATGTACACACACACACACACACACACACATCCCCCTAGCGTTTTGCATTTAAGAGACATAATATAGGTTGTATTTCACATTGGATTCAGTATGAGAGTTGTAGGAGCACATCTAAAGGAATAATTTGATTCAGAAGAAGGAAATCAATACACACCCATTCTAACTCGCAAAATGTGGATTTAAAAAAATGCTGGCAGTGCGCGGTGACTGACCCCTATAATCCCAGCACTGTGGGAGGCTGAGACGGGCAGATTACGAGGTCAGGAGATCTAGACCATCTTGGCTAACACGGTGAAACCCCATCTCTACTAAAAATACAAAAAATTAGCAGGGCATGGGGGTGGGAGCCTGTAGTCCCAGCTACCTGGGAGGCTGAGGCAGGAGAATGGCGTGAACCCGGGAGGCTGAGCAGCCGAGCTCGCAGTGAGCCAAAATCGCGCCACTGCACTCCAGTCTGGGTGACAGAGCGAGACTCCGTCTGAAAAAAAAAAAAAAAAAAGAACAGGAAAAGAAAAAAAGTGCTAAAAGCAATCACGCAAAGTAATATCTGAGGATTGCTTCAGGAAAATCAAACTGTTTTTACTGAGCTCAATTGTCAGATTATTTTAGTTCTTTTTTCTTTTCTTACATTTTCTTTGGTATTAATTATTGGTGTGAAACAGGAATTACCTATTAGACACCATTAAAGTTATTTCTAAGAATTCTGAGTTTATTGAAATCTTTTGTCTGACTCTCTTCCAAACAAATGATATTCTGCTTTCATCTTGATAAATTCCTGAATAATTGAATAATTTTCCAGAAGAGAGCAGGTCTGATTTTAGAAATACCCAAAGTCAAAAATGCTAAAAAGAGTCCCCATTCAAAAGATGGTTATGCAAATGAATGAAGTTATATGTAATTCCAAAAGAGATCTTAATTTAAACAAAGCTCCCCATTCCACTCCAAAGATTCTATTCAAAGTTCACAATTCAGCCAATCCAAATCCACTTTTCAACGGATTAGCTTTTATATAAGGGAAGGGCGGAAGGAAGATAGATTATACCAAATAAAACAGGAAAAGGAAAGGAAATTGTTATTATGAAAGTCAGTGAATGCAAAGTTCACATCAGAAAGGCATTAATTTTTTTTTAAAAAGATGTTAACATAGAGAGCTGGTTAAGGATAAAGCATATATAAAGGGTGCTATGTCCCTACTAAGTAGATTAATATTTAAATCCATGTTTTAAACAATTTTGGTGGTACTTCTAAAGCTAAAGCCTCCTACATTCTCATTCCCAAGATTTTGGATGCAAAAAAAATGTATGCAAGTTCAATATATGAAACCCTTTCCATTTTGAGTAACTGGGTTTGCGTGAACATCTGCCAGCCAACAGAAAGAAAAGCTCTGATTTTATCCAGTTTTTATAGAGCCAGAAGCATTTTCCAACACATTCCAAAAGCCCATAATGATGTTTCACCCAGTTCCTCCTGAAGGTTGGTACATAATTAATGAGGTGGTGGAAGTTCTCTAGAATTAGTTTTCATCTAAATAAAGGTGCCCGATGTTTATCTGTACCCTTTGTACTCATTGTTGCCTTGAATATACCAAGCTTCCTATTGGTACAGGGAACTATCGATTTGCTGACTAATCTTTTTATCTGATCATTATAGATTGTAACTCTCAGTCTATAACCTTTACACACACTGCTATTGTGGTTAAATAAAACACAATACAAAATAATTAACATGTTCCCATATCGATATTTCTCTTCCAGGCCAGAGCAGAGAAGTAAGACTTCGATTTGACAACTGGACATTTGTATTTTTAGAGAAAAGTATAAATAGAAGATGAATAGATGAATATACAATCTTTAGTTTCCTAATATAAATTACTCAGGAAGAAATAATATGTAGCCTTGGGGAAATCAACAGCTTCTTCAATTGGATTGCTTCTGTCACTGTATGGACACAGTCTTGTTTGATGTCCTCCTACCATTTGTCTTGTATGGAGTCTTTTATCTAAATCCAAAGTAATGCAGCCATCAGGGCTGCAATTCAATAATGGCTCCACAGGAGCTGTCATCCACAGTTTGCTATTCATCTTGTAAAAGGCTTTGAGCTTTCAAAGTACCAACTAAGGTTGGCATTTCAATGCCGTGAACAGATCGCTTAAAGTTCTTTTGTGTTCACAAGAAAGGAAGTGAAACGGAGAATGGGGGGAGATTAAATGGCCAACCTACTACTCTATCTGATTACCTAGGGGTAACCCCAAGCTTCCCAAGGGAGCAAAGACATTAGTTGATCTGACCCACTCGGTAATGAGACATTGCAATGAATGGGGGACACATTGAGTGGTGTTTACTTCACACTGAGTTCCACTGCTATAATTAAGAGGCAACAAATTCATAAAAATTGAGCAGGAGAAAAAGTTTAAAAAATGATGAGGAAGAGAATTCCTTGGGACATTTTTAGAAACAAAGGATCTTAGAAATAAGTATTTTTAAGGAGTTTAGAGATGAATGAAGTTGATGGGATGTATTAATAAGCTCACATTTCATGCATGGCTGTGTGAACAGGCTGGACTAAAACTACTATCATTGGATCTGATTGTTGAGCTCTTTTTCTGGAGGTGTGAATATTTTCCAGTTCCATTCAGACTCACTTCCTAGTCCTTCTGTGACCATGATATGCATGGTGAGAACACTATTCTAAGAAGTGGCAGGGGAAAGGTTTCTGGCACAGGGAAGAGATCATGTCAAATGCAACTATGTCAGATTTATGAAACTCAACTATTTCGTGATCCCTAAAGGTATACAGACAGGTGGAGACACTTCTGACCAAAGCCACCAAACTTATTATGACTCTGGTCCTTAGCTTGCACTTTTGGAATGAGGAGGTTCGCTGAGAGGAGCTATAACATAATTTTTTAAAAGTTCAGAGTAGTAGTGGAAACCCAGATTATAAACCCAGCTCTCATTCTGATTAGCTATATAATCTTGGGCAAGTCATTCAGCTTCTGGGCTTTAATTTTCTTATCAAAGTAATGAGGGATTTAGAATGAAACATTTCAAACATACTTTTCTTCTCAAACGTGTTATGGTCCTGTGAATGTAATACGTGATTGCTATATTATCTGTGCAGGTCATAAGTTAATCTGTTCATTCATGCATCATCAAAATATCAACAACTATTTATCAAGTTCTTTGTATTTGTTAAGTCCTGTTTTAGTGGCTGAGAAAAGAATAGGTTGTAAAACCATATTTTGTCCCTGCCGTCATCAAACTTGCAGTCTAGTGAGGGAGACAAACATTTTATCAATAACGACACCAGTCATAAATATACAATTGTGATAAATGCTAAAACCGAAACAAATGCATGGTGCTGTGAAAGCTTAACAGGTGAAATTAACCTGGTGGAAGTGGTATTGGAGAGTTCTCTAAGGATGTAATAGCTAAACAGAGATCAGAAGACTGGTGAAATGATTTTCTTCACCATCTGAATCAGCCTAACCTTCACCCTCAAAAAAAATGAAGAATCATTGAGATTTTAAACACAATGTAGCGTAATCAGATCTGCTTCTCAGTTTAGAAAGACCATTCTGCCAAGAGTGAAGAGAAAGAGTTGAAGGAGAGTAAAACTAGAGGTAAAATTAATCTTCTTCACGAGACAAGTAAAATTAATTTGCAGCAGAAATGTAAGGAGATAAAATAGTGCTTGAACTTGCAATATCAAGAATTAGGGCAGGACAGAAGTGTGTCCCGTGTGTGATTGCTCCTTCAAGTCTAGGTCTCAGGGACAAACCCTAAATTTAAAAGTATCATTTCCTTGCAGTTTGTGACCAAATTATAAAGTTGTGTGTCAATTTACAAATATTTATTTAAAGAAACATGCATTAACCTTAGAGATTTTTTTTTATCCTTTTCCTACTCATGCATTATTTAATGATGGGTTGCCGTGGGAGCAGATGTGAATATCTGTGGCACTAATAAATAATTCTGGTGGATTCTAAAGCTGAATCATTAGTTTATTATGGTTGGGCCAAAATGAGCATCCCATTACATTTTGCCAGTCCTGAAGTATGGTCTATAAACTGTTAAATGTTATTTTGTAAGCATGTTTCTCAGGAAGGTCATGGGCAAGTCCTGACTGCTCATTTTAAAAGCTATTCATAGCGAGTGGCATATTACTAAAAAGGAAGAATTTCCAAGCAGATCTAAAATACTTCCTCACAGTAACTTCTAGGTGTTCTGTCACATCTACTGTTAAAGCAGAGACGATAACTTATTCTGGTTTGAAAATTTCTTTCCAATTTTATTACAATTCTTTTCACTAATGCACTCATTTTTTTCCAAATTGAACTTCTTAGCTTTCCAAACTAAGTTTCATGTGATTCCATAGCCATGTTTTATACCAGCTCATGCCTGCATGCTTCATCTGTCTCATACTCGCCTATTCAATTCCTGTCATTCTTCAGGCTCGTGTTCTTTGTGTTCCTGCTCAAGGAAGATGCTCAATTGTCTTCTTAGTCCTATTAAAATCGCTCCTCTAAATTTCTACAGCTTTTATTAGCTATAATATCATTTATCTTTACAAGTTTATAACGGCATTATTCTAAATATGTATATATGTTCAATTATATGTATTTGGAATATATATGTACACACACACATCTTTCCAAGTAGAATGAGAGATTCTTGAAGAAATGGGAGAAGAGTTATTTGCTTTTCATTTCTTTATTCTTACATCTGAAAAAGACTCACCTAAAAGAATGGACAATGGATATTTGACAATATTTTTTAAATAATAGACAATAAACAGTTAAAATAGTACCTATTAAAGAATGTTTTAAATTCTTCCAAGATTAGAAAAAATATCTTCAATATAAAGACCAACATTATAATTAGGATATTGCCAAATAAATTGGTTGATTTGGGTTTTTTTCTAAAGAATGTCAATGTTTTTTCTAGCACAAGTGTTCCTAAAATCAAGAGTTAATACAGAGATCAGGGAAATAAAAATAGAATAGGAACATCTGGCCCAAAATACCTCTACTGCTACTCAGAACATTCATGTAATAAACACAGCCTTTGTTAAAATTAATGTTTCGGACCATTATTAGAGGACTTCATGGGATTAGCTAGATATTAATAAAACTATAGAGACAGTTATACTCAATCTCCTCAGAACCCATAAAATTATAGTTTCTATGACTTCCCTTAAAAGCTCCAAGACAAAGAATATGAAACCTCAAATTCATTGAAGGTTTGGAAAGATTACTGTAAACCTTAAATAGTACATGGAAGAAGATATCAGTGTTATGGGTGGGTATTTGTTCTTAGAGCTCCCAAGATGGTGGCTGACCACTTCCAAGATGGTGGCAGGCTGCTTTCAAGATGGGGCAAGCCTTTTGTTCCCTGACCTGAGGTTCTTGGCCAGATTCCAAGGAATGGAACTTTGGGCCATGAGGTGAGTGTTATAGCTTTGTTAGAAGCTATGAGTCACGGAAGAGAACCGTGGAACCTGGCAACCAGTGTTCAGCTCAGTTAGGATGAACCTGGGCACTTAGGCATGCAGGAACAATGGCGAGCCTTTAGCCTGCGGGAGCGACAACGGGCACACCTCGCTGGATCAGAAGCACAGTGGACACCCTGCCAGATCCAGAGGGGTAGAAGCAAATGGCAGGTCTGGGACGGCAGTGAACAGCAGTGGTGGATGGCAAGTGAAAGCTCAGCTCGAGCCGTAACAAACATGGACCAGAAGAGTGTGCAGTTGCCAGATTTAATAGAGTGAAAAGAGAGCTTGCATGCAATGGGAGAGGACCCGGAAGGGGTTGCTGCTCCCTGCTCGAATGCCTGGGTTTATATCCTGATCATTGTCCCCCTACCTCATGCTCTCAGGTGATATATGATATGACTATTTCTTTACCTCCTGTTGTAGCCTAATTTGTAGTTTAGTGATCCTCTTTACTACCTGATTGGTTGGGTGTGAGCTGTGTTACAAGCCCCCTGTTTAAAGGTAGTTGCAGTCACCTTTCCCAGCTAGGCTTAGGAATTCTTAGTCAGCCTAGGAAATCCAGCTAGTCCTGTCTCTCATCAGCAGAGCTATATGGGTCTTACCTTGGGCAACAAGACCTTGCTGATATCTAGTTCCTGCCTTCATCTTCCTATCTTCCAAAATTCAGCTTGGCTCCAGCCTCCCTGGTTTTTTTTTTTTTTTTTCCCTAGACTTTGAGCATGCAGAATTTATGCACACCTGACTATTTACTCTGCTTTGAGTGTTCTTTGCAGAGATCCTTGCATGGCTTTTTTCTTATTCTTAGTTTAACTGAAACATCACCGACTCGGACTAGCCTTCTCTGACCGCTCAATCTGACGTAAGATTCTTCCCCATCAATCTTAGTTGCTATTATCAAGATTTGTTTTTTTCATAGTATGGTGTATCGTATGTGCATACATATATGTGTGTGTGTGCGTGTGTGTGTAAAACATGCCTGTATCTGGTCCAGTGCAATCACTCATGCATTCTTTTCTCTGGAGTATAAAATCTCATGTCCATCTAAAACATTCCTGCTTTGGCCCATCTACCAAGAAAGCAGTGGCTAATTCATTTCAGGTCTTCCAAATTTCCAAGATGGAAGTCAGACATCATTAAAGTTTCTTCAAAGTGCAAGCGTCTCACATTTGGCTCATATTGGTCCACTTAAGCTCCTCTCTCTTGACTCGCGATGAAAGATAAAATAACCCTACCTCTCACCCCTTGCATGGGGCTATGACACAAAGTTCCCCAAAGACACCTTCCTGCCAGTTTCTTTATTCCTGTGCTGCTTTTGTGCACTCTGAGTGAGTTGGAGTAAAGAATGTGCTGTTGTTCTCTGGACACCACTGTAACTTCTATTTGGTGCTCTGTCTCACATCTCTCTTTGTTACCTCGTATGTGGCACTTTAGATCTTAATTATCATCTCTATTTAACAATTTAGCATCCTTGTATCTTTTTAACAAATACATTTTATTCCTTAGGGGAAAAAACCTCTTCCTCAGATCTCACTCTTGTTTTGTATTGGGAAGCTCCAAGCAACAGGAGTAAAGCTGGATAAAGACAAAGAGGTTTAAAAAAGACATGGAAAGGGAAAGAAAAAAGAAAGCAAATGATAACAACAAAAACCCTGAATTTATCATCTCCAAAGGCAACATTGGGCCGCTGTTAATTTTAGGAGAGAAGGTATGTACCAGCTCAATGAATTAGGTCATCAGTTCGCAAACATTTTGATGTTGGAATTCCTTTAAAAACTCTTAAAAAATAACAAGGAACTCAAAAGGCTTATCTTTATCTCGATTGTAACTTCTGGAAAACTATGCAATTCATTCATGAGAAAATTAGAGCAAAAATGGTAAATAATTCTTAGTATAATTCTTAGTATTATTATGAAAATAGTTTTATCTCATTGTCCTCTTCAAAGGTATTTAGGGACCCACAGGTTGATTTGGGTTTTTCCAAATCATATATTCCAGACTATATTCCAAGAACTGCTAAACGAGGTGGTAACTAGTTTTAATTTTAGGAGAGGGCTTACCAAGATACAAATTTGTGCTATAGCTACTCACTGGCACATTTTCATCTCAGGCAACTGCTTAGCAGTGTAACCTTTCTAGAACTCTCAGTTTACAAGCTAGAATAAAGAATCAAACTGATTTAAAAAAACAAAAAACAAAAACTTTAACATAAATCTTAATCAATTTGTCTTCCCTATTATACCTTATTCATTGGTTCTGAAGGAAAATAATGAACATAACAGTTTCTACATTTATATTGGCATATAATCTATGCTTATTGATAAACCACAAAAACAAAACATTGATTTACTTTCTTGTTTTCTGCTTTGAGTAAGGTCTGAATAGACTTGCAACATAAACTTTAAATTTAGACTCTGTCCAATAGCATTAGGGGATCTCTCTCCTCAAAGGTAAAAATGTAATAGCTCTGTCTTACTCACAGTTCTAGAATTTTCTACCTTCCCTTCACAAAGGAAGCCTGGTCTAATTCACAAAACACCCCAGGGGACATTCCAAGTATCAATACCTCTGCCCTGAATGATTTATTAAGATAGTATTTAGAAATTATCCTCCAATAATCACTCTTTCCCATTTTGTAGTTAAATTGTCACCTATAGACTTTTAAAATAAGAATGCTTTTCCTAAGGGAAGGTTATAGGAAAAAGGGAATGACTTTCTCATATTTAAATCTCAAAGTGCATAGATTGTTTTCTAAATTTTTTTTCAGAATAAAATGATGTAATTACAGAAAGCATCAATCAAAGAGCAAGCATTGTTTTTTGGTTGAATAACTTTTAACTTAATATTTTTGTTCCTTTGAGAGTTTCACTGTTATTACTGTAAAGGTCAACAAACATGAAAGTTTCCAATTTTTTTTCTAATTTTACAATGTATTTTTTTTATGAAAAACTTTTAAAATAGAAAAATGCATACAGCAGTAAATTGTTAAAAATTCTTAATCCTAGCTTTTGGAGATAAGATACTGGAATTATGTTTTATTTAAAATATTAACTTAAGTTGTGATATTAACTTTTTTTATTCTTTTTGGCTCTATTTAATTTTTTTTTTGTTTAATCTGGCTATTGTGTTTATAATTTAAATTATTCCATGATTCATTTCTAAAGTGTGAGATATGATGAAGTTTCTCTTCAAATAATCCGATCAATCTTTTATTCTTTAATTCATAGTGCCCCCCTTTTTTTCCTTTTGGCCTTTGTTCGATGCCCAGGCATGCCACAGTACCAAGCGTCATCAGTACCAGCTCACATTCCTTATTGGAAAGAGGACTAACTTTCTAGCTCATTACAGACACCCCTTCCCCTTCCTCTTCACTTTCTTCTACATGCCCACCCTATCTTAAAAAAAATCAAATGTTTAGCCAACTGGGATTAGCTTAGATTGTACAACCCGACCCCGGCCAATGGGGAAACGGTACAGGGGCAGGACTTGCGTCAGGAATAAAGGTTCTCGTAACCCTTTGTTCAGGTGTGCTTTCATGGCAACTGGCCAAGGAGGCACCCCTCTGCGCAGAAGTAAAATTGCTTTGCTAAGAATCCTTTGTTCCAGCGTTCAGTTTCCTTAGGATTTTGAGCGTTATTCCTAACATAAAGGTTTAGTTTGCTGTTGCTGGTTTTTTTTTTCAAAAACACTAAATCATTTTTAAAACATCTTTATTCTTTATGTTTTGAATTATTTTTTAAGGTCTCCATTTTAAGCAACTTGATTTCATATCTATCTAACAATTTAATTAAAGTTTTTGAGTATCTAACCTTGGTTTTTTGTAGTGTCTGATGACTCTCATTCCTAGTGGATTCTTAGTGAATTTTACAATTTTTGATTAGGAATTCATCTTCAGAAATATTTGCAGAAATCCTGTATGACCTGAGAGGAGGGTCTCTTACTAGAGTTGTTTTGTGATTACAGAGCTATTACTACCTATCCTGAAACCACTCTTTATATTTAATGCAACATTCACTGCTAAAAGAATACTTAACTGAATACCAAGGCACTGTTCTAATCACCGGAGGCTACAGTAGTGAACACACCAGATAAAACACCTGCCTTCACATTACTTATATTCCATGTTCGGGAGGCAGAGACAATAAACAAGATATATAGTACAATAGAGATAAATGCTACTGAAGGAATAAAGAAAGGAAGACCTGGAAATCTGGGATTGGAAATTGATATGTGGACAGAGAGTCAAACTCTGTAAAATATTGGAAGAAATTTATTCTGAGCCAAATACAAGTGGCTATGGCCCGTTACAGGGTCTTCAGGAGGTTTTTTTTTTTTTTTTTTTTTTTTTTTTTTTTTTTTT
>NW_012114555.1:5858662-5860693 GCF_000951035.1 Colobus angolensis palliatus
TTAGCCAGGATGGTCTCGATCTCCTGACCTCGTGATCCGCCTGTCTCGGCCTCCCAAAGTGCTGGGATTACAGGCTTGAGCCACCGCACCCAGCCACAGGAGGTCTTAAGAACATGTTCAAGGTGGTTGGATGCAGCTTGATTTTACACATTTTAGGGAGGCATGAGACATTAATCAAATACATATAAGAAATACATTAATTTAGTCCAGAAAGGCAGGACAATTTGAAGAGGGCAGGGGACTTTGAGGGGCCCCCAGGCTATAGGTAAATTTAAATATTTTCTGGTTGACAATTGGTTGAGTTTTTTAAAGACTTTGGATCAAAAAAAGGAATGTCTGAGTTAAGAGGTTGTGGAGACCAAAGTTTTATTATGCACATGAAGCCTCCAGGTAGTAGGCTTCAGAGAGAATAGGTTGTCAAATGTTTCTAATCAGACTTAAAGTCAGTGCTGGTGTTAATGCTGGAGAGGTGTAATGAGGCAAGTCAGACCCCCCACTTCCCTTCATGGCCTGAACCAGTCTTTCAGGTTACATTTTAAAAGAGCCCTGGCTGAGGAGGAAGTCCATTCAGATGGCTGGGGAGCCTTAGAATTTTATTTTTAGTGTACAAATATATTGGAAAGAATACTGTGAGTTTGGAGAATCTTCTACTTCCTGAGCAGCATAAAGCCAGACTTGTTTAATGGTAAGCCCATAGATCAACATTTTCAGGGAGACATTTTCCCATCTGGAATCCAGGCCAACCCATGTTTTTTGTTATTTCCTTTTGCTAGTAGGCGATTTTCTTAAACAATAGATTACCCTTTAAGGATCTTATTTTTAACTGAATGGGAAGGGAGCTCTGTTTTGTGAATTAAAATGGCCATGACCGCAGGCCTCTACTCCTGCCCACCCAAGTCCATGAAACAAAAAGCCTCTTAGTTCCCAGCACTAGCCAACCCCTTACAGGGCACAAACCTCAACTTAGCCCTGATGAGTATTCACGTTTTGGGTTTGCTCCAAATTTTTGATGCAACACATTTATTCTGCCAGACATAGGCTAAAGATAAAGGTGACTCAAGACATTTTTCTGGGCCCAAGGAGGAAATAATCGTACTCCTTTGCCTGTGGAAAAGAGGTCTGAAAGGCTAGGTTGCGGTGAGTCAAAGTTTTCATGCTAAGGTAGGGGCCTGGATCCTCATTATCTTCAGCAGCCAAAACTCTCCCTGAGTAGAAGAAATCTCAGAAGCATTTTAATGGCAGATGGGAAGATGAGTGGAACGTGACCCCTCTGTCTTGGACAGGAAGGAGACAATTTCTCACAATGTCCCACACCAACTCTAGGCAGCTGCAGTGGAGTAGAAGTAACAGAAGGGCTTGTATTGGCAGCAGGGATGTCTGAGATGCAGTCTGGCAGTGAGTCTCCCATGGCCTCTGTAGGGAGTTGGGGATATCCTAAAAGTTCCTGCATGTCCAGGGTAGAAGCAACGACAATTAAAATTGAAAGCCAGTGGATCGCCTATGGGCTTGCTATCATGTGGTTTCGGATGAACTACTCAAGCTTCATGCCAGATTAACAATGAAATGAACAATGTGATTATACCATGGAGAACCAACAGTATCAGTCAGAGCTGGAGCCCAGCCAGCAGGGGCAGACAGTCAGCTCCTCACTGATCTTTACTACTGCAAGGAGAACAGATGGCCAACTTCACCAGCAGCAGACCCAGTCAAGAGGCAACCACCACCAAAAACCACCCTCCCTGTTTTGCCAGTATAAGAGGTCAGACCTGCGGACAGAACTTAGGGCAGAAGACAAAACAGGAGAATCTTGAAATACAGGCTTCACTTAGATGGAAGCCCTCAAATTCACAAAGTTGATAAGACTTAGGTTTAGTCATTAGGAAAAATAGGGCCTCAAGAACAAGGTTTATTTTCATTAAAGGGGAAATAAATAGAAGTAAACCTTGATACTGACATTTATAAAATATTGTGACAGGAAATTTTATACTTGCTACATGACAATATAATATTCTTGCTCATGACCAACCCACT
>NW_012114555.1:5861503-5866569 GCF_000951035.1 Colobus angolensis palliatus
GTTTAGGAAAAGGCAACCTTTCCCTGGGGAGACAGGAATAGAAGTTCTCACTTTGGGCTGTGAGTTGAGTGCTTTTTAGCTTAAAGGTGGGGTTTCGTCAGGGACCCACCCTTTTGACTGGAATTTCTCTATCCCTTGTCCCTATCAGCACCATAGTACTTACCACTTTCAAATGTACTATGTTACATTTTGTGTCTATGTATTTTTAATTGTCTGTCACTTTCTCTTTTACTCCCACCCCAAGGGTAAACTCTATGAAAGCAGGGAGTTTTATTTAGTTTATTGTTATTAGCAGGGAGTTGTATTCTAGTGTCTGGCACATACTAAGTGCTCAACAAATGTTTGTTGAAAGAACAATTTGACGAATTAATCTGAATCTTCAGGAAACTCTTTAAAGTGCAAGTATCATCCCTCTGCCCCAAAGTATTTCTGGAGCAGACCCTGAGTCTGGGATTATTAACAAGCTCCCCGATGATTCTGATGCACTTTGAAGTTCAAGAATCATTGTGTGAGTTGGTGGATAGGGTAAGCATAGGATACCAAGCAAAGGGAGAGGCATGTCATGGAAATGTAGTTGGAAAGCAGGGACTTAATGTAGATTTGGCAATAAATCTCTCCATAAGACAAACTCATTGTCTGCCTTTAATTTCTATCTCAATGAAATATTTGTGATCTTCGTATTTATATAGATGAGAAAAAATCATGTATTAGGTATGACAAATTTTAAAGGTGCTTGCCCTGCATTTTGACAGCTTTTTCATGCTTCCTTTTCTCTGGAATGTCATATCTTCACTTGAAGGCCTCACAGGTGTCTCAAAATTAACATGTCTTACATAGAATTTTTCATTCCCATTCCACCCAAAAAGTAATATTTTATAGAAAACTTAACACTACATAGCAGTTATCACAACTTGAAATTATTTTTAGATATGTGTTTATTATCATTTTATTGTAGTCAGAGCATTTATTATGAGATCTACTCTTTCCACACATTCTCAAGTGTGCAATATATTGTTGACTATTGGTGAAATGTACAGCTGATCCCTCGAGGGTATTCAACTTGCTTGACTGCAACTTTATGCCTTTTGATTAGTAACTCCCTATGTCCATCTGCTTCCAGTCCCTGGTAACCACCATTCCACTCTATGATTCTATAAATGTGGCTATTTTAGATACCTCATATAAGTGGAATCATGTAATATTTGTCTTTCTGTGACTGGCTTTACTTAGTATAATCTCATCAAGTTTCATCCATGTTGTCACATATGACAGAATGTTCTTTTTTTATGGCTGAGTAGTGTTCCACTGTATGCATATACCATGTTTTCTATATTCATCCATCTGCCAATGAACATTTAGGCTGTTTCCACATCTTAGCTTTTGTGAATAGTGCTGCAATTCACATAGGAACACTAATATATCTTTGATTTTCTGATTTCAGTTTTTCTTTCTGATCTGACTATGCAAGGGTCAGCGCCCTTAATCCTGCTGTTGATCAATGATTAGCATTTTTTTTATTATAATCAGAATACTTATGAGATCTACACTTTCTATACATTTTTAAGTGTACATTATTGTTGACCAATAGTCAACAATAATGTACTGTTCAATAATGTATTGTTCAAGGGTCAACTGGATATATTTTATGTCATGAAAGTAATATGTATACATTATAGATATGCATATACATTGTACAGTTGCATGCAGGAATGCATCATAAGTTTATTAATTCATGTACCTTGTCAAAAATTAGGAAATACAGAAGAACAAAAATCATAAAATAATAAATTCAGCTATTTAAAGAAAAACTGTTGATGATATTTTGGTCTATATCCTGCCATTCTTTTATATTTTTAGATTTATTTTTTGTGGTAAGAATATTTAAAATGAGATCTACCTGACAAATTTTTAAGTACAGTTCAATTGTTGACTAGAGCTACAGTGGTGTACAACAGATATCTGGAACTTAATTCATCTTGTTTAACTGAAGCCGTATACCTGTTGATTAGTAACTCCTCAAGGATATCTATTTTAAACTGATGTTCATATGGACCAATTCTAAAATATGAACCAATTCTAAAAATTTGGTTTCACAAAGTATTTTTAAGTTTGTAGTGATAATACTTTTCTCCGTATATAATCAAAATCCTAAGACCACCTTCTGTCTGTTGAAAGAAAAGTCACCACTTCAAAGAATGTTCTTCTCATAATTCTTCTGCAAAGTATATATTTTTCTTTCCAAATTACAAATCAAAACCAGATTTTATTATTTCTTAATTATCACCATAATTTGTTTTGGTAGACATTATAGTGTTCGCCAATGTCTGGTTCTTTTCTCATTCTCATTCTCTACCAGTATGCAATTGGGTGAAGTCATGAGACTAGGTCTGGTCAATGGCTGTGGTCAGATATGACAGGACATTGCTGGAAAGAAGTATCAAAGAGCTGGTCAATATCTCTCCAGCTGTCTCTTCTATCATATTGACTGAGCAGAGTAGATATTCCAGATGATATAGGTGGAGGATGGTAGAACCTTCCTCAACCCAGATGACTGCCTTAATAAGTGGAAGGCAGTTACCCTTCAGTGGAGAATCCTTGAGAGAATTAAGCCCTGATCTGGGTAAATAAATGTACTTCTCACCTCTGTGTCTAAAATAGTAGTATGTAACATCCTTTGGGAAAATAAAAGGTGAATTGGCCAGACTTTCAAGGGACTTTCCCTGAATGAGAAATAAACTATTGAGTTAAACCGCTAAGATGTTGGATTTTTTTTTTTTTTCTACTGCCAAATAATCATGACTATCCTAATATTGTTGCTTTAGGACAATTTTACCTTGAATAACCATTTCAAATTGTCTCAGCATGAGGAATCCCAAACCAAATTCTCTCAAATGCAGGTAATTTGGTTCTTCATATTATGCAATGAAATAGATAAAATACATCAATTTCCTCTATTCCCAGAAACCAATTGACTACATCTCCAGCCCCGTATATTAAGGCACTTATTTGTATTATTCTTATTTGTAATATTTATTACAAAAAGGCAATGTAAGCAAAACAGTGGCAGTATAAATATGAGAGTATTCTCCACTTCAAGTACTTATTTGTAATATTTATTTGTATTAAAATTTTCCTTTTTACATGTACTTTAGTAACCTATGGATAACTCTTTCAATTCTAGCCTGAAAGAGAACATCTGTGATGACCATAAATATGGTCTATGATTCTGAGTATTTATTCAACAAAGTTTCTAAATATATAAGAATTCTAACTCTCTTTCGTCTTCAGGCAGAGTCCCAAGTATCTCATGTGATTTCCTTGGCAGATATTCAGGTTCTGATAAAGCTCACAGTGCCAACCTCACACCTACCTGCTACCCTGACTCTTTTCTGCCTTGTGACTTGACCTTGACATTGCTACTGGAAGATGACATGGCTGTAACTCCCCACATTGTTGTCATTCCTTCTATTAGTCCAACACTCATCGAGATAAAGGAGGCCCGTTAACTCTGTAGTATTACCAAAGTCTGCTAAGAAAATATAACTCAACACTTTGAACTAGCTCACAAAGTAGAAATATCCTTAATGTCTTTTCATTAGCAATGACCTACTGATCTTAAGACTGGAGATATGGCTTAATTGTGATATCTACTGGATTATGGGCCATAGATTTCTGGCAACATATAGTGACTCAGTCCAGATATCCTCCAAGACCATGGCGGAACTGAACTTGCACCAGTGGACCCAGGTATGAGAGTTAGACTTGGAGGTTAGGCAGAAAACAGCTGTGGGAGAACCAAAGTGGGAAGAAAGATGAGGTATACTATTTTAAGCATAACATGTTTAAAATGGCTGTAATGGACATAAAACTGAAAATACTAGTCAATGATTTAGAAAAGAAGAAAAATGACCCGTACATTTAGCAGCCAGCAACATAAGTGTACCTGTGGGAATATAACTCTTATAAAACTCTGCATATCTAATTGATTACAAAGAACTCACCTATCTGAAAGCATAATTAACTACATACCAGAAAAGCTTTTCTGCTATAAAACATCCAGGAGTATTGAATGATAGTAATTATCTTGGAAAACATATAGCTGAGTACGCAAGTAAACAGTGGTTTATGATTTTATGATTCTAAAAAGACAAAATTATAAAGAATGCTGAAAATAAGGAAATAAAGGGAAAATGTGATGGAGCCATACCTACCTTGACAACATGCATGAAACTACTACAACTCAAGAGACCTGTGTTTTATAACATTAGGTCCATTCAAGGTGAGTATTTAGAATTGGAAGACAAGTTTTCCAAAACTCAAGAGTTCAGTTAAAGTGTGGACCATAAAAAAGGTCTGCCTGAAAACCATTATAAAGAAAACATGTATTTTAGCCCCGATTTAGGTAAAAACAAAAGTTTCTCAGAGAATTTGTAAAAATCAGGCTATTTCCTAAGTGTGTCTGCAATTGTTATTTGTACTATGCATATGATCTGACAAACTACAAACTAAAAACAATGATCTCAAAATCATGTCAACTTAGAATCCTGGAGAGCCAGGAACAAGCAAACAAATATTCCCTAAAGAAATGAATCCCAAGCTTTGCAGAATTTCTAAAGATAAAGCCCTACCATTTGAATAAGATTCCATAATGCAAAACTAACATAGGGAAACAGGCCACTAAGAGTAAAAGTTAGAATAAACAACAAGCAACAGAATTAGACTTCCCGGGGACTTCTGATATGACATTCTTAGACACAAGGTTTTTGTTGTTCTGTTTTGTCTTTGAGACAGGGTTTCACCCTCTTGCCCAGCCTGAAGTGCAGTGGCGGGATTAAGGCTCATTGCAACCTCAACCTCCTGGGCTCAAGTGATCCTTCCACTTCAGCCTCCTGAGTACCTGGGACAACAGGTATGCACCACTGTACCTAATTTTTATTTTTTTAATTTTTTGTAGAGTGGGATTCTGTTACCCAGACTGGTCTCTGACTCTTGGGCTTAAGCAATCCTCCCACCTCAGCCTCCCAAAATGTTGGGATTTCAGACATAAGCCACTGTACCTTGTCTGA
>NW_012114555.1:5867279-5869738 GCF_000951035.1 Colobus angolensis palliatus
AAGCCACCAATCAGGAACATCTCCATCGAAGTTTGCATGAGCAAGACCATAAAACTTTTAGCATGTTAAAACAATGATTTTGTGGATTATTTGTTATAGAAGCCAGAATTAATTACCTGGACCAATATGCTGGGACTCAGAAAACCCAGCGAATTTAAAGCATGATAAATAAGCAATACTTATTTACATCAGATTAATAAGAGTAGAACAAAAGTAAAGAACAATCTTAATCAGAAACTGAATTCTATATATACTTCTGTTTTAATCCATTCAGTCTCCTGTAATAGAATACCATACACTGGGGGCTTATAAACAATAGAAATGTATTTCTCATAGTTGCAAAGGCTGGGAACTAAAGATTAAGGCACCTGTAGTTTCAGTGTTCAGTAAGGAACTGCTTTCTGGTTCTTCTCACTGTGCCTTCATATAGTAGGAGGGGCAGGTGAACTCTCCAGGGTCTTTTTATAAGGGCACTAATCCCATTCTTAAGGTCTCCACACTCATGTCCTAGTCACCTCCCAAAAGCCCTACCCTCCTATCATGTTGAAGGTTAGGTTTCGACATACGAATTTGGGGGTGAGGGAAGAGACACATAAATTCTGTGTATACGACATTCCTCCTCTATATCTTTCCAATTAGCCTAATTTTTTCTATCTTTGTCACAAAAATCTGAGTCAAAGTATTGATCATCCTTCTCATGAAACACTGAAATAGCTTTACAACTGATCTACCCTCCTTTACTTCTTCTCCCACCCAGCATGAAGTGTGATCCTTAACAAGTGGAAATCTATTATTGTTATATTTCTGCTGTAAAACCTCAATGGAATTACACTCCTCCTGGAATATGGCTCAGACTTTATAACCTTCGAAGCTTTTGTAAACATGCCCTTCTGCCTACCTTACCAGTTTCATCTTTTGCTATTCTTCCTATCTCCAGCCATATCAGACCTGTGTTACTTCCTTTAATAGGTCATTCTCTCATTTCAAGGGTTCTAATTCTGTTTATTTACTTGGAGTAGTCATTTTCTTTTCACCTAGATACTTTTTATTCATCCTTCAGGTCTCAATTCAGATGCCTGTTCACCAGAGAAGTTGCCCCAGACAACAGATTAATTTTAGTTATTGAGCTCCCGCTTTTGAAACATTCAGAATTCCCCCAGAGTAGATACGTTTTATGTCTACCTTTGAAGCATTTATCACAGTGGTAATTAGTGATTTGTTCCTATTCAAAGGTTGAGCCTTAATTCAGGTCTCAGGGATTGGGTTTACACACTTCTTGACATACTGAATATAGTTGCTAGTACACAGTAGATGCTCACTAAATAGTCCTAGAATGAAATTAAATAAGTGGATGAATAAATGAACAAATGAATCTAAGTTTCAAAAATGTGCCTTCTTATTTCAAAGATAATTTTTGGGCAACAAACTGGTATTTGATCTCGGTCTTCATTAGAATAATCATCAAATCTGAGCAATTAAAGAAATAAAATCAAAGTTGTCACCACTCATGTACTCTGATGCATTTTTAATGACTCTCAGAAACACAAAAATGTATTAATCACAAACTTTGGTTTATTGTGGATTGCAGTAATTTGTACATTCACAGACCTTATTTGTTATTTATTCATTTACCTATTTATTTACTGGTTTGTGCATTTGTTCATTGATTCATCAATTTACACACTCATTTATTCATACAGTTGATGTGGCATTATAATGAAAACCTGGGAATACACTGTCCAACCTAAGAATCTGAATACCTCCCATTCCTTCTGTCTTGCCCCAGGCTATGAGGTAGGGACTATTCTAGATCTTGTGTTTGCCCTTTGTTGTTTTCTAAAATTCTATTATATACATAACTATGCCTCAAATATACATCATTTTCTTCTGATTCTTAACTTGAATTACAATAAAGGGTATCATTATCTGGCATATTTTCTTCTGAGACCTTTTTGTTGCTCAATATCCCATTATTAAGATTCATTCACAGTTTTGCATGCAGCTGAGTTTATTGTACTGTTGTTTAATATTTTGTTATTTAAACATACCACAAATTGTTTATCCTTTCTTGTTAGTGGGCCTTGATTATATTTCTAGTCTTTCACTTTTTGAGCAGTGCTTATGTATATTCTTGTACATGACTTCTAAGTTAAATGTGAAAGTATTTCTCCTGGGTCTATATGTACGAGTGGAACTATTGGACCATAAAAGACAATGTCACTTGTTTTCCAACATGTCTTTATGAGCAACATGGATGACTTCCTGTTGATTTATGATTTCTCTAACATTTGGTATTATCAGACTTTTCAAATTTTGCCAATGAAAATGTTAAAAACATTATTTTATGGTCTTGATTTATAGTTTGCTTTCTAGTACCATAAAATATCAAAAATTGAGATGACTATTTAGAAGAGTGCCTTTGTAATGTTCAAGAATTCATTAAATATTCACCTAGCAGG
>NW_012114555.1:5870708-5875659 GCF_000951035.1 Colobus angolensis palliatus
AAAGGAATGCAAACTTCAGAAAACAATTTGGGGACGTGGATCTTGCATAGGATTGGTTCTTGCATGAGAGCAACTGTAACGTGGTTAGTGTATTAATTAAACGAAAGGAAAATAATGAAAAGGGTAGTTTCCTCCACTTCGTATTACACTTCAATATTTCTGAGCTCAAATGTGTTCTTTCTTTTCTCTGGCTCTAATTTTATGATTTTTCAAGCTGTCTTCAAGTCAATATGCTGAGAAATTTTAAAGAAAGTTTTTTCTTTGGTCCTCACATCACACAGCATCAGTCAATAATCAATAAAAATTTTCTTGTGAGTCCACTATTTATAACTATTCTGCAGTTTGAAATAAATCAAACATAAAATGTCATACTTCAGCCCCCAAAATAGTTATCTTGTTGAGTGTGCATCAATATATAAACGTATATTCTTTATTTAAATATTTCATATACTATAAAAATATATACATAATTATAAATACATGTACTTTTAAAATTTTATGTTGTTTACATATAATACTTTTTCTTCTGAGGCCTTAACTTAGAAAATTGAATTTGTTCTGTCCTATTATAAAACCTATGCATGGCCTTCTAATATTCTTTGTGAAAATTATTTTACAATAACAAACTTGTTCTCTTTTAATCCTTGGGACAAACAGTAATTTCTATTTATTTAAGTCTTAGTTTTCTGACTATTAATGTGCAAAGGGTCATATTGTGAAATGAAGGCTTAACAAATATCCTGTTTGGAATATCAATGAGTTACTTTTAGTCATCAGAAAAAGAAAATGCAAGGATTTTTTTTTAAAAAGCAAATACTAAACTGTCACAGGACTCATTTGGAGAAAAAGGAATTTAAGAACATTCATTTGAAACTGTTTAGTTTACAGCTTAAGGCACAACAGGGCAGTTATAAATCTGGAAGGGACCTTAGAGCTCCTCAAATAATAACGGTCCTTTGCCTTCACCCCATTCCACAGATAAGGACAATGAGGCCAGGAAAATCAGTACTTATTAGAAGTAATATAGCAATTTTGCTGCAAAGTTATGCATAGGACCATGGCTTTTGACACTCTACTGGTTTGTTCTTTTCACTATACAATGGTTTATTCTAAGTAAATTTTTCCTACAGAAATGTTTATGGCCATGGTAAAGCTGGTAAAAGTTAAATTAGTTTGGTGGCATAGGCATTCTTTGCTAGAAATTTCCTTGAAGTGGCATATATGTCCATTCTACCACTACCACCATCATCCTCCCCCTCGCACACATAGAAACTCTTACGTAAAAACCCAAATACACATGGAAGATAATGATGTACTTGAAAATCAGTTATATCATTACATATCTTTGTGATCGCACCAGAAAAACAGTTCTTTGCACATAATTAAACTGAAACTTTTAGGCACATTTTAACATCTCTAAACTCTCCATTGTACATGTTTTATATTGATAGCTTGCCTTTACACTCCTCATTTTCATCCTTTCTCCTATTTGGTGTCTAGATGGGTGGCTGTCTGACATGGGAAAAAGACTTAAGAATTTGGAGTCTGATAAAACTGCATTACCATCTTCACTTGAGTTTTATTACCTGTGCTATTATGGGGAAATTAATATTCTAATATTAAAGATTCAGGTAATGACCCCAGCTCTCAAGTAGACGACTCTTAGATCGGTGCTCTGTCCCTATGCTCTGGGGCCTTGTGTTCACATGCATACCAACCTGACTTCCAATCATAGCATTTTCATCTTTTTGCTAAGAGATTGTGTAACACAGCAGACTGGACATGTCCCCAAATTATCTTCTACCCACCAACACTCACACCCTATTAACAACAGCCCCTTAACAGCGACTGGTGTACTGGTGTATAAATAACCCAACTCCCTCAACCCTTCAATTGGAACAATTCCGAGGCATATCTTCAAAACTGATTCTCAGAGTTCCTCAGCAGATTTATGTTCCAGTTACCAATAGTGGTAACTTACATGAGGACACACACTTTATCGGCTTTCTTTTCTCCTCTGACTCATTTCTCCACTCTCCTACTAGAGGTTCCTGAACTCAGCTTCATTATACACTATTTTCATTTGAACCCTTCTGTCAGAATCTGCTACTGAGTCAACTCAAATGAAGACTGGGACAGACAAGTAAGCCGGCCATTACAAAATCACGTGTCATGTGCTCTAAGAAAGTTAAGAATGATATATTGTACAAATGCCCAAGAGAGAACATGTGGGACTTTGTTTGAAAAGGGTTTTGTGAAGTAGGTGGTAATTGAGTTAACTTTAAAACATATTAGGAGGCTATTTAGATAAGAAGGTAGATGGCTCCAGGAAAGGGGATTAGCAAGTACAAGGTCTTAGAAGCAAAATACAATACGCCATCATGATTGAGAAACTGAGAACAGTTAAGTGTGACTATGATATGGGAGTGAGCGTCAGGGACAAATGAGAAGAAAGGCTAAAGAGGTAGGCAAGGGACAGATCAGAAAGACCTTGTGAGCTAAGCCAGAGAGAAGTCATCTTTTGCAAGAGTAATAAAGAGGCATTGTAGAAAGTTAAGAAGAGCTGTGATATGGTCAGATTTTTGTTTCAGGAGAATTCAAATGTGACAACAGTGAGGAGAGTGTATTTCAGGGATCAAGATAAATTCTGGGAGACCCATTAGAAGCTTATGGCAGTAATCCAGGTAAGAAATGATGTGAATCTGAATTAAGTTAATGGTAGAGAAAATAGAAAAGAGAGGGCAGATCTCAGAAATATTCAGTGGGTCAAATTAACAGGACTTTTTAAATGATTAAAATAAAGGGTAGTTGGAAAGGTAGAACTTGAGAATGGCTTTGGGTGTGTGGCAGGGGAGGAAGTCAGCTGATCGCCATGCTGCTCTTGGAGATAGCAGTCACTCCGGGAAAAGAAAGTTCAGAAGGTCAAATGGTGACTTCAGTTTTGGCTATGTTGAGGGCCACATGCCTATGAAAATTCACATGGAACTAGAGGTCTGACCTAGGAGGAAAATAAATGAGGTTCAAAGATGGAGAAATAGAAATCACCTTCACTTAAGAAAGTGATGCTGTAAGAGTGGATGCAGTCAGCCTTAGAGTGGACTTGCATATGGCACGTATGTAACACCAGGAAATGCCAACACTTAAGGGGTGATCAGAGAAAAACAGAATGCTGATAGGAGACTGAAAGATTTGCAAGAGGAGAGATAGCAACCATGTGGCAAAAGGACCATCAAAACCCATTCTTGTGCACACAGCATACAAAGGGTTTATCATAGACTTCTTCCTCATTATCCTCCCATTTAGCCTCAGAATCTCCCTCAGTGAGGCACACATGAAATACCAAGAGTTGAACTCTGTCAAATATTTGTCATGTGGACTAAGATAAATAGGTTGAGCATTTAGTGTAATTCTCCACAAATTGGTAAGACCCTAATAAAAGATACCTACCCAAGGATAGGGGTGGATGCATATAATTGTGTCTCAGGGGATAGAGGAGGAAGCTGAGGGAATTATCTTCTGAAAGTGTTTATTTTCTCTGTAGGTTTCTTAGTCCATTAAGACTGCTGTAGCAAACTGCCACAGATTTGGTGGCTTATAAATGACAGAAATTTACTTATCCCAGTTTTGGAGGCTAGAAGTCAGAAATCAGGGTGCCAGTGTGGTTGGGTTATCCACACAGAGTGCTTGTGTGGCTGGGCTACAGTAAGTAATCCATTTCTTACCTGGATTACTGCCATAAGCTTCTAATGGGTCTCTCAGCATTTATCTTGATCCCTGCAATCCATTCTCCCCACTGCTGTCAAATCTGAATTTTTCTGAAACAAAAATCTGACATCACAGCTCTCCTTAACTTTCTACAGTGCCTCTTTACTGCTCTTGCAAAAGAGGACTTCTCTTTGTCTTAGCTCACTAGGTCTTTCTGATCTGTCCGTTGCCTGCCTCTTCAGTCTTTCTTCTCGTATTTCCCTCATACCACACTCCTGGGCTGTGACTACTGACCCCTCATTGTAATTTCAGGTGGTGGAAAGAGGGCTAGGGAGCAGTCTGGGACCTCTTTTATAAGGGCTATAATCTCATTTTTGAGGACCAATGACCCAAACTATCTCCCAAAGGCTTCACCTTTCCACCATCACATTGTGGAGTGAGATATTACCACAATTTATTCTAGGGGGACACAAACATTCAGTCCTTTACAGTAGACATCCAGGCCATGTGAGAGAGAAGCAAAGGAAATGGTAGGGTAGAAGGAGAATATTGGAGGCAGCTCCAGATAGGCATCGTAAGAAATGGGTACAGGAACTGAATGGCAAAGGACCACACAAGAACTATGGAGAAATGCTAAGGAGTTGGGTGACGCTGGAGATCATAAATGACTGATCCTAAATTAAAAGCTATTGATTGCTTAGAGTGTAGTCTTAATTTTTTTTTCTATATGGAATATGAAACAAACTGTTAGGAAAAATGAACACAAAAGGTAAAATAATGCTCATTGATAAGATAATCATTATGCTTGATGTATTATATAAATTATACACACTTCATGGAAACTATTTGAGTAGATATTTCCATTTATGCAGATGAAGAAGCTGAGGCTAAAGGTTTTTCATAAATCATCTAAGATCACATTTGTAGCAATTGGCATAGCTGGGATGGAGTCCTGGGCAGACTCAAACTAACCTTATGCAATTGGCAGACACACACTTATTATACCAAATCTTCATTTATACGGCTGGTGATGGTTTAATACCAGCCTTTGTTGTAGTGGGGTGTTTTCCCCCTCATCAGTTTTGGAGTATTTGATCTACTTCTATTGAATCTGTTTTGAATGCAAAAATGAAAATAAATGCTTTTGTCTTTGTCAGCAGAGAGGAATACTCCAAAGTGAAAGACACTTTGGTACTTACAATTATGATTCTTTTCTCTGTTCTCTCTCCTTCTCCCTTCCATTCTG
>NW_012114555.1:5877129-5889828 GCF_000951035.1 Colobus angolensis palliatus
AACATATTGTACTTCCATTAGGACTTGATACTTAAAACCTCTTTTCTAGCACTGTCCTATAGCTAGTTTCACCGAATATGAGTATTATGGTAAAAGCCACTCCAAGTATATTTTTGGAGTCGACAGTATCATTGTTATCAGCACCAGTCTGTCCCCCTCCCCAGACGATGAGATCTTATTCATTAGGAACAATTCGCCCCTCTAGTGGAACAATCTGGGTATTGCAGCGTTAGCTCCAACAAATAGCTAAGCTTCAAGGCTGGAAGAGCATCTGCAGATTTTTAGGAAATTATTATTACAAGATTCCTCCTTTTTATGCTGGTTTGTTATTAAATATAACCCAATAGAGAAATCTCTTTAAAATGTTAATTTGCTTTCTTATGTTTATACACAGGGAAATGCTTAGAGCTATAAAAAGGCTGTACTAACACTGACTAATAGATTTTTGTTTACACTCATCTCCATTTTTCCCTTGTTTAAAGTCAAATAGAAATTGATTGGAAAAATGGTCTTTGGTATACTTTACAGAGTTAAACAATAATATGGGATGGTTTTTTTCCCCCCCATATGCTTTCTATAAGCAGTAAGATTATTTTAAAATCAGCACTTTGGTACCAAAGGGGAAAACCATTCAGCCAAACTGAATTACAATGGGAAAACGATGTTAACTACCCATGAATACTGGTAACTATTGAGAGAATAATGTGAAAACTCTGATTTCGGTTCTGCTACTGAGATGTCCTTGTCAGTAAAAACGTTGGTACTGAAAAATGCTTTCAAGATTTACTAGTCCAGAATGTCCCAAGAGGTGAAATAAATTCTCCGAGTTCACACAGCTAGTTAGTGGCCAAGCATAAGCCCATTGCTCCTGATTCTGAAACCCATAACTCTTCCTGGCACACAATCCTCATCATCACCGCACAAGTCTGAAGTCAGAGTGAATCGATTTGAATTGCACCTTGCTGTGCACCACCTTGAAGATCACGGACACCATCCTTCACCACCGTGCACCTCCCTACTCTCATTCATACAGTGAGGGCGACAGATGCCCCCTCAGATGTTTCAGCAAAGATGAAAATGAGATGCAGAGAAATTACTTAGTCCAGGACAAGATGCATAATAAGCACTCGTTGTGAATTGACAATCTCTCCTACTAGTATTATCACTATGGGCTGTTTTTCCTCTGCTGTTTGGGGGCATTCTAAGAAGAGAATTTCTTTTCACTCCCTGGAGTAAACGTGTATGTAAATTAAGGGAAATTTAAGTCTTTGTTTTTTATTCAATTACTCATAAGTATTTTGGTACTATAAGAGCTTTACTAATCTTACCCTTCATTTATGCAGTGATAGAAGGGTGATAACAGCTGTTTTAAAAGATAATTTTGATTTTTTTAAAGAGCATCATATGCATTGCCTCTATTAAACCAGATTCGTAAAATAATTCTAGCATAATTTAGATACTATAGTATATTAGAAACCAAATATTATAAAGTGCAAATGAGATTTTTTTCTTTTATTTTTGGCTGCTGACATCATAACAGTTTTTACAGAGCCATTATCATCTCAATGGATACGGATGTCAAGCAGTCATTATCCTCAGATCATAACGAGGTGGACCATTAGTGCCTCCTTTGGAGACCTTATGGTCTAAGATGTTAATGAGCCTTTGGGGAACCCTAAATCCTTGGATGGTTGGCAGGGTACTCTAGACCATAACAGAACCTTCTTTGCAATGACAATGGATCCTGTCAATTTCTATTAAGGAGCTTCTTAATTCCCCAATCATTAAGATAGTGGAAGGACTTATTATACTAGCCTATAATTAAGGAAGCTTTCAGCCATAAATCCCTTCAGTTGAGTCTTTCCCTTTATTCAACATGGCATAAGTAAAGGGTAAGGCTCCCACAAGAGAAACTACGGAGACAACGTTGATCTGAGGGAAATCTCGCGGGATGAAGCTTCTCCCTGGTTCCCTCCTATATCCCCTCAGCCCCTATACACTTTCTCCCAAAGACAGCATCAGTGAGGCCTTTTAAGTTAAAACTGGAGGTCTCCAGCAACTGGTCTGGCAGGCATCTCTTGTCACGACTGTCATTTGGATTAGACTGTGTTCGAGTATTTATGCTAGGCATTATGACAGAGAAACACAAGTTCAAAGCACCATCGCTGCCCATAAATAATTTACAGTCTTATTAGAAAGAGTGAATGATAAAGGTGCCACGATAGCATCAGCAGGAACAACAATGCAGAGAGAAACAGACAACACTAGGGTGCTTTCCCAACAATTGCTATGAAAAGTATATGCTGCAAATTAATGAGAAAATAGGTGAAGAAGTAGATGCTTAATGAATGTTATATCCTTTCATATTTAGAAGAGGATAAGCTCAATGAGAACTGCTCACCATGGACTCATTCCTTTATACCTCAGTTTCTCAATAATTAAATGACTAGGATTAATACATCCTGCTAGAAAATATTACTAATGGCCAGGCACAGTGGCTCACGCCTGTAATCCCAGCACTTTGGGAGGCCGAGGCAGGCAGATCACCAGGTCAGGAGTTCGAGACCAGCCTGGCCAACATGGTGAAACCCCATCTCTACTAACAATACAAAAATCAGCCAGGTGTGGTGGTAATGTGCCTATAGTTCCAGCTACTACGGAGGCTGTGGCATGAGACCCACTCAAACCCAGGAGGCAGAGGTTGGCAGAGGTTGCAGTGAACTGAGATTGTACCACTGCACTCTAGCCTGGGTGACAGAGCAAGAATCTGGCAAAAAAAAGAAAAGAAAAAAAGAAAGAAAAAATAAAATATTACTAAAGGACTATTTCATGTGTTGTTATTTTCTATGAAAGAAAATAATCCATAGCATGGAGGCATGCTAAAGGGATAGGATAGGTATTATAGAAATCTTCACATAGGAAAACGTACAGGCTCGATTACAAGTGAGATATACTATTTTAACTCAAAATTTATTGCTTGAAAAAAGCAGGAAGCCAACTAGAAAGAAATTATGTGCTGCCATAAAAATCAAAAATGAAAGACTCCAACCCGTTGACCTTGGATGTACAGAAACTTGAAGTTCCCTCATTCTTTTTGATAATCCCAGATTTTTCATCTAAATTTCATTCGACCTCAAGCAGACCTGCATTTGGCTTATTACGGAAATTTCATTGCTGAAATTTTCCAGTGTAAAAAGTTTTCTAATCAGAAGTTAAATTTATAGGAAATCTCCACTGTATTGAAGAAGAAATAAATGTCTGCTTCGCATATTGTGCTTTGGGAATTTGAGTTCGTTTTATTGTGGTGTTTCCAAATCAGGTCTCCAATTCTAACAGGGAAAAAAAATCACACAGGACCCCATCTCTGCGCCAAAGCCCTGAATGAATTGAAATTTTATGAAGGGGTCTGAGCTTTAAGTTGTTAATAAGAAACTCCTGAGTTTCAGTCTCTCTCATCTTAGGTAATTGAGGCTTTAAGTGCATACAGAAAACTCGGGTCTCATATGATTGATATTTGGGACTTCCTTCCTTGGTCTGTTTAAGTTCCTTGGGAGCAATTCATCTGTTTTTCTTTTGTTTACAATTACTTTGTATTTGACTATCAACTCAGGGAAATCTGAGTAGCTGTACTAAGCCTAAAGATAGGTGCAGCAGGCAAGCTGCTTTGAATTGTTTCCTGCTTCCAGGGGGCATTTCACTAGCATCTCCCCATTCATCCATCACACCTACTCCTCTTAATCCTCAAACAAGAAAGGCCTTTAAAATACTGACCACTCTCCACTGTGCTGACATTACCTGGGAGAAGTGTTCTTGTCCCAAAGATATTTAAAATAAAATATAAAAACCAAGAATAGGCCGGGCGCGGGGGCTCACGCCTGTAATCCCAGCACTTTGGGAGGCCGAGGCAGGCAGATCACCAGGTCAGGAGTTCGACACCAGCCTGGCCAATGAAATCCCATCTCTCTACTAAAGATACAAAAAATTAGCCAGGCATGGTGGCGCGCACCTGTAATCCCAGCTACTCAGGAGGCTGAGGCAGGAGAATCGCTTGAACCTGGGAGGCACTGGTTGCGGTAAGCCGAGATGGCTCCACTGCACTGCAGCCTGGATGACAGGGTGAGATTTGGTCTCAAAAAAAAGAAAAAGTACAACAAATCAAGAATGAGGCACACGGCACACAACCTGTTGCTCCCTATCTGTTTCTTGGAGACATGACCACACACACACACATACACACCCCATATATGTTTTTTTCCTTCCCTTTACTTACTCTTCCAAAGGGACAGCTGTGTTGTGAAAGGCTTTTATTTAGAAAGTCAGAGAGGAGTTTAGAGTTCCATTGGCCATTTCAATAACCCCCAGATTTACACAAGCTCTTATTCAGCAACTGAGCATCTTCTCCTTAAAAGATAGCTTTGTGGCTGGGCACAGTGGCTCAGGCCTGTAATCCCAGCACTTTGGGAGACCGAGGCAGGTGGATCACTTGAGGTTGGGAGTTTGAGACCAGCCTGGCCAACATGGTGAAACCCCATCTCCACTAAAAATACAACAATTTTCCGAGCATGGTGGGGTACACGCCTGTAATCCCAGCTACTCAGGAGGCTGGGGCAGGAAAATTGCTTGAACTCAGGAGGCGGAGGTTGCAGCGAGCCAAGATCATGCCACTGCACTCCAGCCTGGGTGACAGAGCAAGACTCTGTCTTTAAAAAAAAAAAAAAAAAGCTTTGAGTCTAACAACTACAAAAGCAACCTTTGTCTACATTATCCAAGAAGGCACACTCTTGTCTCAATTTTCAAACGGGGCTGATGTCTCTTTATAAGAAGTATGTACCGGAGCTGTAGAAAAAAACATTTGACATTAGTCCTAGATCAAATTAGAGATTGGAGGGAAAAAAAGAAGACCCCAATATAAGCCTTTGAAGGGCAGACATAAATTGGATAAACTACAATATTGCAAGACTAACAAAAATTAATTTTGAGACAAGAATAAAAAAGCAGAATGCATCCACTCTAAGTTGTTGCTGAAGGAAGAGATAGAGTGAAACCTGGGCTGCATCAGCTGTGTTTTGTTTAAACGGGAAGGCACTACCTGGCCACCAATGGGAGATCATGTAAATTATTGATAATGTGTACATTTTCCTCTAGGAGGTGTCCGGTTATACTAATAAGAGAAGATGCTGAGCCAGAACTTTGACTTAAATGTGGGAAGAAAGCAAGAAATAGAAGTTTATCTGCAGCCCAAGTGCCTTTTAACTTGGGTGTGAAGGAGGTTGTTTCCTGGCCTGCTAATTAATACTCTAAATGGCACTACCCAATAGACATTTCTACAATAGTGGAGCTATACTGTATCTGCTCAGTCTAATATAATAACTACTAGCCCAACTAGCCATTGAGCTCATGAATCCTGGCTCATGCAAATGAGGAAATACATTTTAATTATAATTAATTTAACCTTACTTTTAATTAATTTACATTTAAATAGCCACCAATGTCTAGTGGCTTCCATATTGGACACCACAACTGTGGCAGGTAGGCATCATCATCACAAAGGCTCTCTGGACCACATGGTGTCTTGATGACCTCAACACCTGCCCTTAGAAGCTGTGGGAACTTTAAGTTTACTTGACCTCTCAGAGCCTCAGATGTTTTATCTGTAAAATGACTAAAATCACACCTAGTTCTTGAGGTTGTAAGGATTACATAGGATGTAAATGGGCTGATGTCTGGTACCTCACACCGTGTTCCAACACCTCTGCCACATCTGAGTCTGGTTCTAATGTTAGATCTTTCTCTTTAAATTGTGGTTTTAAGTACATCTTGCAATTTTTTTCTTTCTAGTTGGATATGATACACTGGGTAAAGGGAATTGTGGTAAATATGCCTTTAGCAGTGTGGTGTGCAGCAAATGCATTATATAGTCCCACGATTAGATCTTAGTCTTTTGATGAATCTGTACCTCTGGACATTTTTGCATGTGCTTCTTAGTCCCACACTAAACTCTTAGGACAGGATACCTCGAGTGGGCTGGAGTTGAGTATTTCCATTCCCCCAGGTCAGTTAGGCTCTATAAAACTCCAATAGTTTAGGCTCTGGTGAAATAGTTTCTTTTAATGACAGGCATTGTTAAGAAGAATCAAGTGCTCTAGTGTATTTCAAGACTACATTTTCCCTCCCTCTGCTGGAAGTATAAGAGGATTTTCCTCTGATATTCACTATGAGAACCTGGTTTAGCCCTTGAAGGTTAAACTCAGATAACTGTGGGCCATGAGTGCCACGAGTGGGTCCCCTGGAGTTTTTTACTCCCAGGCTTGCTTACACTTGAAACTGCCTTTGCAAAGATTATATCAGTGAGAAAATTATGGCAGTAAAAGAGATCTGATCTAACCGACACCCCATCTTTCCTTTCCCTTAATTATTCCTGGGCTTTTGTGCAGAGATAACTTTGGAAGACATTTAGGTTATAGTTTAAATGGTAATAGCCCTTCCCCAAAACTCAAACCACCTTTGTAAACTAATGAGAGACCGTCTGACTAGCGGGAGGAGAGAAGCCTGAAGTCGTAAGCTGTGGACTGGTCTCTTTTGTGAGAGAAACAGCTTCACTGTTGGAGATTGGCCTTTTGAGATGTTTTCAGGGTTCCTGCATGTCTGACCCCCATGGCTCCACCTGGACTGTTGGCTCCACCACTCCTGTAACCCCATCCGGGAGTGATTCAGCTCAAGAGGACAGCTTCAGCCTCCTACAATTTTATCACCACCCCCAAACAATCAGAGGCAAGCACCCATTAGCTGGCCACCTCCACCCCTTCCCCAAACTGCCTTTGAAAAACTAACCTATGATCCTGAGATGTGACTGAGTAATAATTCCGTCTTCCATGTGGCACAGCCACCTTTGTGTCAGACTTTCTTTACTGCCATGCCATGGTCTTTATTTGTGCAGTGGGCAGGAAGAACCCCTCAGGCAGTTGCCCTCTGAGCCTCCAGCAGTTTCTCCATCACAGTTCAGATTTTCTTTCTTTGGCTCTGGTTCTCAAAAAGGTTCCTGCTCTGGTAAGTTGTGACTGTCAAGTGTTCATCTGTCTGTCTCTCCAATTTTAAGGAACAATGATTGCCCTGTGACCTGACTTCTCTGATGATTTTAAGAATAATTTTTTATTTCTTGGCTTGTTCAGCTTTCTATTTGTTGTTAGGACAGAGTGATAATTGCCAAGTTTCTTACATGCTAGACAGGGAGTAGGAAGCTCACATAGTATTAATTTATTAGACTGGATGATGAAAAAGAGGTGATGGAGGAGATGGAGAGAAGAACAGGGTTGATGGATAAATGGTTATATGGAAAAGCAGAGAAAAAGGAGGGAAAGGAAAAGGGGAAGGGGAGTGAAAAAAAGAATGCAAAGAGGAGAAAGAGGAGAATGTGACCTATCACAGTGTCTGGCTCATAGTAGGTATTTAATAAACGTGCACTTCAGTCCGTTTTTCTTGATGATTCCTCACAAGACAAAAGTGTGTCCCTCTCCCTGCCCACCATGCCGTAAAACCTCCTGGCTCCTTCCACTGACACCACCTTCCTCGGACTGTGTTCAGCACCTTAGGTGAAGAACCAATCATTCTAAATCACAGAAAAGCTGAGCATCAGATGGAGAAGATGCAATAATGGGCTTAAAGACTTTTAATGTCCCCTCTAACCCAAAGGTCTTCTTAGGTGATTCGGGGACTACATGATCGGTGGGATTAATCAACTCAGACAGCTGTCATCACTTTCGTGTAGTATCACCATTGATTTCGTCTGCAGTTTTCATCAATTTAGACCTCAAAAGAATATCATGTTAAGCTATTGCTGATCAATAGTATCTTGCAAAAATCCTATTATCACAATGTACTAATTCTTTCACTTGCCAAATAGGTATTGAGTGCTCACTCTATGCCAAATAGTACTTTAGGTACTGGGACATCATAGCGGGCCAAGGCCTCCTTTAGCTATTATCTTCACTGAGCTCAGGTGGGAGAAAGAAGTGCCTGAGTGGGTTATAGGACAAACCAAACAAGGCGTACATAGGAAACTCTGGAAAATCCACCACAGAACATGAAGAATAGGATGAAGAATCGGAAAGTCAGAAATCAAATCTCAAACACATGACTGGTAGTTCCTGAAAACAATGTGTAAGTTTTATAGCTGAATTTAAGAATGGTAATGTGTGCATCCTAAAAGCTAAAGAGAATTTGCTTTCAGTATAAAGCAGAGTTAACAGTAAACCAGCAAACCAGATGCAGACAAAATTGTCATATATTTTCAGGCTGAGGACAACTCTCAAAAACAAAGGTGACATGCCAGCACCCTGATTTTGTTCTCTAATGCCCTTCTCCAGCTTAAGAAGTGGGCTAATTCTAGGGCTGGGACAGGGTATATACAAATGTGCCCAGAACACCTTGTTATGCAGGTAAGGAAGGATTCAAAAAACAAAAGAATGGAGCAGGTCAAAGGCACACAGGAACCAATGGAAAGAGCTCCCTCACTGAACAATGTGGAATATTCTGGGCAACAAAATAAATATAGTATTAAGTTATAACCCAGAGTGTAAAATGAATATCCAGGTGTCCAAATTAATGTAAGTAAATGGTTAAATGAATAAACGGGAGAGAGGAGACAAATCTCCCATACTGACAAATTTCACAGACTATATGTGGATACATCACTTTCAAGGACTAGTGTTTGTGGTTTATTTTTATTGTTTATTTACGTATTTTTATTATTGCTCCTTTTGTTATTTGTGATATGGTGAACTAAGGACTCTGTATTGGTGCGTTCTCACACTGCTAATAAAGACATGCCCGACACTGGGTAATTTATAAAGAAAAAGAGGTTTAAAGGACTCACAGTTTCACGTGGCTGGGGAAGCCTCATAATCACAGCAGAAGGTGAAGGAGGAGCAAAGACACAGCTTACATAGCAGCAGGCCAGGGAGTGTGTGCAGGGAAACTGCCCTTTATAAAACCATCAGATCTCTTGAGACTTACTATCGCGAGAACAGCACAGAAAAAAACCTGCCCCCATGATTCAATTACCTCCAGCTGGGCCCCTTCCACGACACATGGGGATTATGGGAACAACAATTCAAGATGAGATTTGGATAGTTACACAGCTAAACCCTATCAGACTCGATAGGCTGTTTCTTTGTTTCTTTTACAATTAGGAGAGCGTGAGGAAGACGAGGTAAAAGTTAACATGAAATGTTATCTCAGACCCATTCAATTAAATGGATTAGTGTATGGAGAGGGAGCAGAAAAATATGGACAAAGTAGTGATATCAAAATGTTATAATCCACCAAAGGTTCGTGTTGCATCAGAATACTTCAGGTATTAAAATGGGATTGCCAGTGGTGTGGTCTTTTCCAGCAAGGAAACACACTGACTTGGAAAAATTAGTCATGTTTTCTTTGGCTGTGATGCCACTATTATTTCTTCAATAGCAGAAACATCTATGTGGGAAATTCCCTCCAAGAGTGCAAAACCCTTTTAAACGAAACTTCATTAATCTCCACACCATCTGGGTTAGAGGACAAGCTCTGCTCTTTAGAGTTGCTACTGCAAGACTCAACTTGATGAACTTGTTAGGGTCGTGCGGCAAAGCCCAGATGGGCTTCAAAGCCTCACAAAATCTGGTGTCTCAATACTGGGCAACTTCCCAGTCTGTTTCATCTGAAGAATTCTCACAAGAGATAAAAACTACTTTCATCTGAATGTTGCCCTGGGAAAATTGTGACCCTTGTGTTTTCCTAATGAGTCTGGCATATAGAGAGGGGTTAAATGAGTTGGTCCCAGAATGAGTCCACAGTGCTGAAAGGAAATAAGCATCTGACCCCAGAGCCTCCTCCAGGGATCTTTTTTAAATGAACAGCCAAATTCAGGGAAGAGCACAACTACGTTCTCCCACCACCTGCTTCAACATTATCAATGACTCCCGTGATGCCCTCAGGATGAAACGCAAAGCTTCCGGACACATAAGAAAGTCCATTCATGACCTAGAGCTACCTCTCCAGACTCATCTTTCAACCCCACTTCACAGCCTTCACACCACAGAACTAAGCTCCTTGTGCTTCCAAGTCCTGATCCATGCAGGCCTTTTTGCAAGTCATCTCCACCTTCCCCTGCCCTTCCATACAGCCCACTTGGTAGGCCCTTTACCATTCAAAACTCTCATCAGAAACTCCTACCACCAACTAGAGTGACCAGTCACTCCGGTTTGCATGAGACTGAGAGGTTTCCTGGGACTTAAAGTTTCAGTTCTAAAACTAGAAAAATTCCCAGCAAGCCTGGATGAGTTGACCACTCTGCTCCATCCCTCAGTTACAAAGTAACTCCCTCTCTCCTCTAATGCTCCTCCACTTTTTATTTTGAATGTTACAAAGAGTGGCTCACTGCCCTGCGTTTATTCACATCTTTCCTATTAGAGTGTAGACTCACAAGACAGAGACCTTGTTTCATCTATCTTTGTAACCCCAGGCAGGGTTGCTCCCAGCAGCACATTAGAATCACCTGAGAAACTTTGGCAAGGGGCGGGGGCGGGGGGCGGTCTTTTTGATGTTTTTTTGGTTTTGTTTTTTGAATATCAAGTTTCAGGTCCTCTTCCCCCAGAGATTCTGATTTAATTGATCAAAGTTGAGGCCTGGGCATGGGTTATTTTTTGATGCTTAACCAAGTGATTCTAATATGCAGTCAAGGTTGCTAACACCTGCTCTAGGGTAATGATTCTCAGCTGGGAGTACGGTGAGCGTCAGAACTACACATATCACCCTAGGCCCAACTACTCACAGATACCAATTTAATTCATCTGGAATGGGGTTCAGGCAGCTGTAGTTTTCAGCGTCAGGTGATTTTAATTCATGGTTATAGTTAATCACTGTTTAAATATGTATGCATATACAACCAAACTAAATTCCAGGCCATCTTACCGCCCTTACCTATTGCCAGGCTGCTAAGTATTAATAAGTGCTGATCATAAACAGACTTTGCTATCTAATATAACTAATTCTTTCCATATATGGCTTAGGCCACTGTAGAAGCTTGTTTTCCTCAAAAGTCTCTTCAAACCATCTCCTTCACACCCACACCATCAAATTACACCCTTGTCTCTCTTTAGATCCTTACTTATTACTCAGCCCTTCTCAAAGTCCTTCTCTCAATTTCTTGGATACTCCTCTCACATTCGTGGTTTTATTTTTTATTTTTTTGAGACCGAGTTTCGTTCCTGTTGCCCAGGCCGGAGTGCAGTGGCGCGATCTCAGCTCACTGCAACCTCTGCCTCCTGGGTTCAAGCGATTCTCTGCCTCAGCCTTCCTGAGTAGCTGGGATTAAAGGCATGCACCACCATGCCCAGCTAATTATGTATTTTTAGTAGAGACTGGGTTTCTCCATGTTGGTCAGACTGGTTTTGAACTCCCAACCTCAGATGATCCGCCTGCCTTGGCCTGCCAAAGTGCTGGGATTACAGGCATAAACCATAGCGCCCAAACTTCATGGTTTTATTTTTCTTCCTTGTCACCATGCAGCACTGGGATGAAATAAGAGTTTTTCAACTATGTTATGTCATCTTTCTGACTCTGTCCGGGTATCCTGTACTGTTCCCTGGTGACCAAGGCAGACCACAAATGCAATGGGCTTTTTTCTCCCTCTAAATAAACTAAACTAATCCCCCAGCTCAGAAACTTTTCATTGTATCAGAAGGGATTCACTTGCCGAGTTTTCAGTGACCTGGTTCCCTCATGACACTAAGGTTCCGGCTCAAATACCACCCCTTCCAAGAGGTCTCTCCTGTCCACCCAATCCAGAGTGCTTTCTTCATGTCATTATTCTATATCCTGCCAGTCTTTTTTAAGTTCATCACATCCCTTATCATTTTCTGAAATTATCATGTTTTGTTATTTACTTTAGTTTTTATATCTGACTCCCCCTCATAGAACACAAGCTCCACCAGAAAGAAGGATTTGCACGTCTTGTTTCTTGATGTATCCATCAACAGCACTTATAACAATACCTGACCAACAACATTTACCAAAATGAAATACATACCTAAATATGCATAGACAGCTTAGGAACCAGTTATGTAAGCAACATTGCTGAGTCTGGAGCTACCGACTTATCCACAAACTGTAGCTACTAAGAGCATAATAATTCCGACTCCTAAATGAGCAAAATGTATGTCTGACTAGACAAAATTTATGTCAACATATTCAAAACAGTGTGATTTTACGAAAATAGTGCACTCTGACATTAGGCATTGGGTGGCATTCCATCTATCACTTCATTATATCATCCAGGGAACTTTATTCGGTGAGCACCACCATTAGCATCACATGGGAGCTTGTTAGAAATGCAAATGTGTGGGCCCTACCTCAAAGCTCTTGAATCAGGTTTCCGGAAATGAGTCCCAGGAAATGAGTCCCAGGAAATTGTTTCACCAGGCTCTTCTTGTGCTTCTTAGGTATACAAAACTTAGAGAAGCACTGACTAGGTCACATGAGGAAAGACTCTGAGCCCAGTCACTTCTTTTATGTTGCAAAAATTGTTAGAGTACTAGGTGGTAACGGTGAATGCAGAGATTGTTAACACATGGGAGATGCTCAAGAAAATAGTTTCCTTTAATGAATTCATTTATTTATTTTTAATTTTATTTATTTATTCTTTTTTTTTTTTTTTTTGGAGTC
>NW_012114555.1:5889933-5950036 GCF_000951035.1 Colobus angolensis palliatus
AGCTGGGACTACAGGCGCCCACCACCTCGCCCGGCTAGTTTTTTAGTAGGCTCGTTTTCAGCTGGGCGGAGTTCTGACAATGTTTCTTCTGGAAGTCCAGCTCACTAAGAGAAGAGAAAGGGCTGTGTTATTTAAAGAAAGCTAACTGTCTATCTAAAAAAGAAACAGAAGAGCTGTAGAAAGGATGTTCATCTGGGGTTATTTAGGACAGGGGCAAACAGTCCTTCATACCTCAGTAGCCCCCTGTACTATAGCACAGTTCAATAATTGATGTCCATAATGATGATCTTGCATTATTAAGTAAAGGCAAAATTCTTCTCCAGAGTCTCTGGTCAAGTGTATTCAACTTCTATTTAAAAGATTTCCATTTGAAATATTTAAGTCACTTTTTTGCAGACCCAAATAGCAAAAGCTTTGGTTATTTGAAACATTTTATTAGATAAAATTATCTTATTCTCAAGGATTCTAGAGTAATTTATATGTCTTTGTCAACATATTTCCCTTAGTGAGTAGGCATTCTTTAACAGAGGGGCTGTGTCTTCTCTGACCTTAGGAACCTCATTCAGTACCTAGTTCAAGTGACTCCACACAAAAGCTCCTTAGAAGGACTTGGGCCTCAGAGGCTTATTAACTTCAAAAACCTGTGTTTTCCACTGGAAAGAGAGTGGGTCATCAGTGCTCTCTTGCATACCCTTTAAGCTTGTGCTCTTCTTGCCAGATAAACTAAAGAGATAGCAATTCTCAAAGTCACTGGCATTTATTGATAGCCAAAGAAATTAGTGAGCTCTGACATTTATAGCCCTTAAACATTAAAGACCTTAAAAGTAGCTTGAGTAAGGTTCAAGTCTTAAATGTAATACCATAAGAGTTGCTGTTAATTCTTCAATAATTACTCTGTTTATTATTCAACCATCAGATTCACAGTTCCAGTTCAGCCCTAACTTGAAAAACATGGTCTCTCACCTTTCAAAATTTACAATTTCTGAGTGACCTAAACAATCTCCAATGGGGCATTCCTAAATGGTTCACAATTTACAGTGCTTACCGCATGTCAAGATTTGTTATAGTTGCTTCACATGTACTAATTCATTTAATCTTCACAATAACCTAAAATAAATGAAATTTATTTTGCAGGTGAAGATTCAGAAGCATGAACAGGTTAAGGACTTTTCTCAAGATTACACAACTAATAGGTGACATAGCCATGATTTACCTTCAAAATCTGTGTGATTAACCATTCTGCAATGCAATCTTCCAACAAAATCAGTTTCAACTGAGCAAAAGACAATAAACTCTTAATTATTCATTATGTGTGATGGAGGCCACAAAGCTCTGACTTAGGACAAGCAAGAAAGTCAGAAAAACTTTCCATCCTACCAGTATTCTCCCTTTCTCTGCTACAGCACCTGCACTCCTTGCCCTCAGTAGGACCCTGGGAATGGATGGAACTGTGATTCAAATTTATGTAAAGCAACTGCTTAAAAACTGCTTGACTTCTCTGTGACATTTGCTATTTCAAACTCAATTCAGGCAGTCTGGTTAGCAAGGGATTTGGGAAAAGATCTTATGGCATTGTTGGTTAATATGAGGTTTGGGAAGGATCCGTTGATTTGACTTTGGTCGTGGCCTCTACTAACCTCAGTAATTGATGCCTGCCTATGTTCCTTTTGGAACTATTGTAACTTTTCATGGTATACATACATAAACACATACATATATACATATATGTACCTACATTCCATGTATACATATATTAGACACACACCTGTATACAATCTACATACTTACACATGGTATATAAACCTGTTCAGCTATTGTCTTACTCTATAAGAGAAAGCTATGAAGGGTAATACTGGGACAAAACCAATTCAGAAAGGAGGTGGGCATTAGCTTAGTTGTATTGAAAAAAGTATAGAATACCTGTCAAGCAAGCTTGAATTCTAAACAACATAAGGCTTCTGATGAGGACAGCAGGTTCATTTCTGAAAGAAGACATTTTTTTTTTTTTCTTGGACAGGTCTTGAGCCTGAAGTTTGATGCAGGAGCAGATAGGAGCAGTTTCTTTCACCTCTTCTGGGAGAGATGCAGGGCTCAGTCGATATGGGTGAATGAGAAAATTCTTTTGGCTTTTCAGCGAATACAGAATAAATGTCACTTTCTTTGGAAATGACCTTTCTTCTATTCTCATCGTTGTATATAAAGCTGCTGTGTGAGAGAAACCATGCCTATGAATTTCATTTCTCAAGGTACAACAGAATCATTCCGTAGACATTTTCAACATGGATGGACTAAAAAAGTATCAGAATCAGAGATGAGAGTTGATTTCCTCAGTAATCTTCAAAGAATCACCATCATCAGGTTCTCATCCACTGTAATTCAGTAGAGCTTTTAGATTCTTATCAGATGGGTATTTATTTGGATCCAGATACATAGTGCATTTCTTAGAAAAGGGTTTGTCTGGAATGGTTTGGCTTTCATTAGCCAAAAAAGAAAAAAAAAAAATGACAGTTGACAGCATGCACTCTTTGGGGACTTTTCTTGGCCCTTCTGTCCATAAAACTCAGTAGCTTAAGTGAACCCCCTTGAAATTTTAGAGATGGGCATATTCACAATGGTGTCAATGAAAAATAAAAGTGTATATGCTGTTGTAGAATTGCTAGAAAAAATGCCAAAGTCTAACATGCAGGTCTTAAATGGCCAGCATTTGCGGGAGGTGAATATTCTAGTTTGCTCAAGCTGAGAATTGCTACAAATGTGCTGCCTTCTTCCAGGACTAATAATGCCATGCCAAAAGCAATCAAGCTTTTAAAAAATCTCAGCTGTCTGGCAAATGGATGATCATTATTATAGCAAATCACTATGCACCCAAGAACAAATGAAGTTTATAGTGCAGTGTAATTCAATGGCCAGATTTCATCACCAGCTCTCCAAAGCAGGGCAATCTGTCATAGGAGAACACCAGGTAATTTCAATTGGAACACCTAACCAAGGTCTAATTAAGTAACAACTGCAATCTCCTCCCATCCACCCACCCTCATCCCCTCCACCCCTAAACCATTCTTATCTAAGAAGTTACCCGTCCTGAATGTTCTCTTGGGAGATATTCTTCCAAAATTCTGCCCACAAATCTCATCCTTTTTGTGCCAGGCTGTACCTCAAAAGACATATCAGCTTTTAGATGCAAAGAGAAAAAGAGTAAAGCATAAGTAGAATTACTGAATTATAAACTTGAAAGAAGCAACTGGATCTTGTTTTCCTGAAATGAGACCATTTTAATCCCCGTACAATGCTTGGAAAACAGCACTATGGTTATTACATAAAGAAATAAATCAATATATAAAATGTCATTAATCTAGAATGCATTAATATAGGGTTTGTGTTAATGCATACAAGTCTCAAGCTTGGGTATTGATTTGCAGCATTAAGTGATGAAAAGCCAATTGTTCATTATTTATTTCTGAGTCACACCTTGACAGCTTGTAGGTATGGGTCATGAAGGATAAGCTATCTTATACAGCAGTATTTTAAATGCAGTATTTATATACAAATAATTATTATGCTAATTTTGCAGCATCTTGATCTACTCATTAGCGCAGATACAAAGAATCAGCATGGTGTGGTGAAAAAGCATTAAAAGGGTAATTAGAAGCCCTGGGCTCTGATCCCAGCTCCACCACTCATTAGCAGTGTCACCTTGGCCAAGTCACTTAACCCCTCTGAGTCTGTTTCCTCACCTGTAAAATGAATAGATTGAACTAGGGCATCCCAAGGGCCCATTCCAGCCTATGACTCCGTGATCTTAGTGAACGACTGAATGGCGGCACACTCCTTTTAATTCATCACGTGCACAATTCTCCTTCTTATCACAAGACTGGCTTTTGCACATTCTGTTTCCTGAGCCTGAAATGCTCTCCACCCGCCCTCCGCCCCCCTCCGCCTCTAGTAATTAACTCTTCTGTTTCTTCAGGAAACCAGTTCCTCAAGAAGCTGGACTTCCTTGATTTCTCAAGTCAAATTTGATAAATGTCTGCACCTGAAAGGCCGCAGGGTTGGCACATGTTAACGTGACTCTCATTACTGTGTGAATAAACTTAAAAGTAAGACAATTGCTCCATTTCAACTGTACTTCATTTATTTAATTAGATCACTTGCAAATTACTTCAAGGAAGATTTTTGTTTGTTTTCGGTACCAGTTTTCATGTCAGAATTGCAGTGACGTGAATTTGAACCAGGGTTTAAAAATTTTATATATATGGTGACAGTTGGGGAAGTCCTATGCTTAGTTCCAACATAAATTTGAATGTATATAGCTTATGTCTTTCATAAATACTATCATTATTTTGTTTGAATATGTATATAATTTCAGTCGTTACATTTTCCTATCACAATTTCCTTAGTACATTCATAATTATGAAGATTTTATGCATATAAAATCGTACTGAACCAACTAAATACCAGGCCATTCTTTTTAGTTTAATCTTGTGTTTCTCTTGTTTTTGAAGCCTGTTATATTTTCAAGCAGCTTTCCCCAGTCATTTTCTCTGGTTTTAAACCTTTCCATTGGTAATGAATTTCGATTTGAAGCACAGAAATTTCACATTTGCAGAAGTTCACTGTATGAATATATTTCATGCTATTAACTTGAGTCTCAAATCATATGTAACTAAGCACAGGTGCCCCCTGTCATCTTTGTCTTCTACCCCTTTCTTTTTCCAGAAAGAAGAAGAAATTGTGATTTATAGTAAATCCTGGCATTAAAAGAATGTCTCATATGTCTCCTTTGGTGATTTTTCTGGACGTGAAGAATGACACGTAATAATAAACAGTCAGGTTTTAAAGTGACAGTTAAGAATTTCAAGGAAGAGAAATGATGTACCAAATAGCAATATTACCATCAGAAGTGTGGCTAAATAAGTTGAGACAAATGAATCAAATTCCTGCTTTTATTTTATTATGCAAGCAAATGGCTGTGGATTCCAAAGCTGTCTCTGTCCATTTTCTCACACAATATTAGCTTTTACCTAGTATCACTGGGGATCCTACAATTTGTGTAAATATCATAAACAATGGGCCTTTTATTTATAATTATTTTAAGCTTATCAAAACCCAAGATGCTGCCACCATGGGGTTCATGAGAATGTTTTATATATACCCATATTTCAAATCTTCTCTCCGTTTGAATTTGTGGCTTGGTGACTGTTAAGTTCTTAGAAAAACAGAAATTGGGCTGCAGTCATTCTGGAGAGACTTCTTTCTTTCTCTTTTTGTCTTTGACTTGTACTCCGTAGTTTCATGCAGCAATTTGATGCAAAAAGAATGCATCAAAAAGCATTCATTTTACTTGGTACTTGAGTTTATAAACAAATGAACATATTATTTCTAAGAGAAGATATCTATCATTTGTTTTTTCCTGAATAATAAACCATCCAAAGTTATGAGTCAGGTATCATCTGGGTAGTTCTTCCAGTCTGTGCCAGATCTTATCTTTGTCTATTGACATCTGCATTCAGCTGGAGGTTTGCCTGGTGTTTGGCAGGTGGACTGGTGTGGAGCGGGAATTGGTAGACTACAGCTCATGGACCATACATACTTTTATTTATTTATTTTCTAATGTTGGAACACAATCACGCTCATTTGTTGAACAGAGTTGAGTAGTTATGACAAAGATCATATGTCCTGCAAAAGCTGAAATATTTATCATCTCACCCTTTACAGAAAACGTTTGCTAATCTCTGGTCTAGGAAGTCTCCGATGGGATATCTTGTCTCTGTTCTGTGTCAGCTAGAGAGAGAAAAAGCCACAGGACACCTCTGCTTCCGTCACATTTGCTGAAAGCAAGTTGCAGGAACAATCTCAAATTCAAGGACTAAAGAAATCAACTTCACCTCTTAAAGAGAGAAGAAGCAGCATCACATTACGAAGTGACATGCTCACAGCGATGGGACAAATGTGTTTCCACTCTTGCAATCTACCATAACATACTTGAAAACATAATTATGTTGCTAACTTCTTTATGCAGTAGGACCAGTTTTTGAATTAGCAGAATGTGTGTTGTTGTTTTGCATTTAGATTCTCACTAAATTCCTTGATTTATACCTGAAGTCCTCTTCTTGCTCAGCTCCCCTCACCCTAAACACCTAATGTTAGTGTTGCAATTTAGAATCAGAAACAAAGACCAGACATGCCACTATGAAGTGCAGTTGACACCCTTATAAGGGAGACAGATTTCTTTGTATTCTGGTAGCACTAATTTACCTTACCTCTCAACGTCTAGTTATTATGATGATGTAGAATGCAGAAGGGTAGAGAAAGGAAGCCACCAAAGCAGGAAATGACGGCATTGAAAAGCTGAGCTTTTTTTGCCAAAAGAATCAGACCACAGTTCAAGGGAACTTTGTGCATTCTGAGTCATTATCTAGTTGTTCTTTCAGTTGCCTTCAATCAGAATGGTTTCATCCCAGGGGCTCAGCTGATGTGACTGTCTCATTTGGAGTGATGTTTCTTTGAGTCCCTAGCTAAACTAACTCAGGATGGAAAGCTGTCCATCTAGCGGGCCACTCAGAGGATGAAGGTATCTAGAAAAACTTGCTGCTGAATTCTTTTGCTCCTAAACAACAGGAGACTAGGCAGAATCATGTTGAAACCTACCACTACTCTGGAGCAGCTCATGTTATGCCTTGTGTGAAATATGTGATCATTTCTTTAACTTGATACATGCCTCATCCATTAGTAAAAGTATGAATACCTTACCCTGTCTTTCTCTGTTTTCTCCAAATTGTAATGCAGGTCTATGAGAGTGTTGCATTTTTTAAAACCATATTTGACAACCTTTCCAAATTCTTTGGGACAGTTAAAAATTGAATTTGGGACTCACTTTCCAAGAATACGTTACTTGCAATAACACTATCATCATCCTCTGAGTGAGCCGTTAGACATGTTTACAGATCAGACGTGCAAAAGACATTTTTTCATCATCATTTTTGCTGGTTTGTATTTAGAGTGCTTTTTGCAATTTCTACTTTTAGTTGTTAAGAGTCTTTCTGGTTGACTTTTTAAATGTGCAAAATCAAAATGCAGAAGCAAAATTCCTGTCAATGTTGAAAAAAAAGATATTTAAGAACTGTTTAAACCAAATTTATATTTTAGTCATTTGATTTCCCCCAAATGGAGAAAAAAAGCTTAATCAACAGAAGAGCTCTTTCCCAGTGGTTCATAATTCTCTTTAAGTAAGGATTCCAGAAAAACATTCTCCCAGATACACTGAGAAGAGAAGAAACTCCCCGAAGACATATTAAAGCAATGAGAGAGTGAAACATCAGAGGAGAGAGGAAGAAATAGCCACAGTGGAAAGACCCATGGTCTGAAAACAGTCAGAATCCAGATGACTGCCTTGAAAAAAATGCCTAATGAGCCATGGTGCCAGCTGTGGACCTCATGGACAGCCTATCTGTACAACCAGTGAGAAGAGCCCTGCTGCCAGTCACATAATGGTTGTTTTGGAAACGTGGGTGACCAAGGGAAGAGGAGGAACATAAAAGAGCAACTTTCTCCATGGCGAAAGAGAACATCAGCCACACATCCAATTCAGGATTTTCAAAAGCTTCCCTTTTGAAGTGACGCATTGTAAAACCTTGTAAATTTGGACTCTGTTGTAGGTACTTTCTCCCAGCAGTTACAATAGTTTCCAAGGAAAATTTTATGGTCCTCCTAAAGTCAGGGAACTTGGTGGGAAAGAGTGATACGGCAACTCAAGTTTATCTTGCAGAAGTACATTTTTGTCCAGGTTTATTCTTGTCACAAAACCCGCTCCTTTAACATGGAGTGGGATAGGAAATTCTTCTTTTAAAAAGAACTTATCTCCTTTTTGTTGCAAGATTCTGGCTTAAGCAGAGGTCTCAGTTCAAAGCCACCTCCTCACTGGTGACCTTGACACCTCAAAGTATGCTAGCCCCATCCACCCTCATGTTGCTTTTTTTATAGACGTTGTTATGCTCCAAAATCATTTTGTTTGCTTGTTTATAATCTGTTTACCCCATAAGAATTGGAGTTTCATGAAAGGAAGGATCTATTGGAGATTGTTCAGTATTATATTCTTAGCTATTAGAACAATGCCAGGCACATAGTAGATACTCAATAAATACTGTCAAATGAATGAATAAACGGGGTAGAGCTGGAGGACACTATATTACCTAGGGCTATATGGTAAAGGAAGACATCTCTAAGAAGAGAGGGTTATGCTGAGATTGGGAGAATACATTGGGAAACAGCCGAGACAAGGAGAGTAGGGAGCTGAATAGTGGATGAACTAGAGGTGGAAGTAGGGGATTGGGCACGCAGGCTCCCATAAGTCCTGGCAAGGAATTTAGATTTTATTCTATGGAAAATGAGAAGGTGACTTACATGTTTTATAGTTTTATTTTGTTTTTACTTCTATCAACAACCCTGTAATATAGTTGCATTTTTGTCAGACTGAGATAGTAGTAACTATGACTTTAAATGGCTAAGTGGCTCAAACTCTCACAGTCAATAGGAAATATGAAAGGAACCTAAGCATGGGTCACCCAATCCAAATGAACTGTCATTTCCCCTACTCCAAACTCTTTCTAAAAGGCTATGGCATGCAAACAATTATCACACTATTTATGATTGCTAAATGTCATATGAATTATAAACCATTTTAAAGTTAGGCATTAAAATAGGTTCCAAGGAGCTCTGCTTTGCAATACTTTAGTTGGTCTAGTTTGGATAATTTCTTTCTGTTGAAAGCAATAAGTCTGCATAATCTATGCAAAAGCTCTTATTTATTTCTTGATAGTATTTAAACATAGCAAACTTTCACTATGTCAGTTCCCACTTCCAATCAGCAATGACTAGTTATTTGCAACCATACAACTCAATGTAGGAGTGTTAAGAACTTGAGCTCGTAAAACCTAAGCTGCTAGAAAAGCCACAGAAACCTCAAGCTCCATACTTTTCAAATCTGAAGAAACGGGGGCAAACATGGGTTCATTTCTAAAACCATGTGCAGTCTTCCGGGGTTTGGTTTTGTTTTGTTTTCTGTTCAAAGTAAGTTTTCTGACTCTACTTTGGAGTGTGCCCTCAAGCTTTTCATCATCTCTGGAAACATAATTGACAAAGATTCTTCCTTTCTCTGTAGTAATTAGGAGGTTTCTGCTCTCTCTGCCCCAGAAGAAAACACTTTTCACCAATTTTGCCTGTACTGCTTCAGAGCTCTGGATGAAATTCTGGGAACTGCATGAGGTGCGTGTAGGTGTGGCATCACCACCATTAACCTGGAGCAAATCTCTCCCTCTCACACTGATGCGCTTCCCATCTCCCCAGAGTGTGTGTGAATCTGTTCCGCAACACCTGCTAACAACTGAAAAAGGAGAACTGCCTCCTGAAGGGATAATCTCACACAATTTTTGATCTAATGTGGCAGCCAGAAAGAAGGCTTGCCAGGGGTCAGAAGCATTGCTATTCCCGAACAGCCAGGCACCACCCCACAAGCATCTTGTGAGGCCTGGGGGACACAGTCATATAGGAGTCGACAAGGCACTCTGGTACAAGGGCCATTGAAGACTTTTGATGGCAGACTGGGAGCAGGCCTTGCCCCCTCTGAAATGCAAGCTGCAGGAGAAACTTACCTCATTTAAAATACCCCTCAGAGAAAGAAATAGCAGAGTGAACTTGGCAAAGCAATATTGAGTCAGTCTTTTAAAAATGCCTCTTTCTGTGGCCTGGCTGCAGAGATGCCTATTCTAGGGGGTTGTCTCTTGTTGCTCATTTTGGAGGAGTGGGTTCTGAGCTGTGTGTCTTGGCCCCCTGTCCTAAATATAATTTTCCAGGTGGCTATCAATAAAATTAGATGATTTGTCAGAAAGAAAGCAGGCCAGGTGCAGGGTCCCCAGGATCCCAGACACAGCCTGCTGCTAATGGAATCAACTGCTTAATGAATGAGGGGCTTTACACAGACCCTGAGGTTAAAAGTCAACAGGAAGGGCTTCAACAACAACTTTATTAGGCAGATGCACGCCATGGTATTCCAGCCTAAAAATACCCACCTCGGATAGTTTCTTTTCTATTTAAGGATTCCAGAGGACAAAAACACATTAAAAAAAAAAAAAAACTTAATAAATTACCCCAGGATAATTTGCTTTTCAGGTGATTAAAACCACTTGGCCTGCAGTCTCTGCTTTAAAATATCCCCCAATATGTGCAAATAATAGCCTGGAAGTAGCAGCTCATCACATTTGTTAGGTAGAATTTTTTCAACGAAGGTCAATATATACACCAGGAAATTACCAGTGCAGGAGTACTTAACACAAGTTGGGAGCAAGAATTGATACACAGCCAATGTCATTACATAGTTTATGAATTTAAGAGCCAAGTTTGTTAACTTCATTTGGAAAACACAGGACCTAGTTCCAGTTTTAATTGGCACATGGCTAGTGGCTTATGTAGCCACTCCAAGCCTGCCACAAAAATTTCTAAACAGAGAGATAAAACAGATAGTCTTACAACCTCTCCACAATTTAAAACGAAAGTCAACTTATTGCTAGACTCTTGGAAGAATTATTACTACCAATAAGGCCAATGGGAATCCAAACTATATAATAAACAAAAATGAATACACATCAGTTAACAAAGCTTTCTTAAGACCTATAAATGGATAATCAAAAATTTTGGAAACAGCAGCATAAAGGAGAAAAAGCCAAAATCAACATGCTAGGAAAAAAAAGTAAATCCTAGATAAAATGGAAGCACAAGAGAGCTTTAAAAAAATTAACAGGGAGAAAACATCAATATGCTATATCAATAAATGTGAACAAGATTCTATAAAAGCAAAATATTCACAGAATACGAGTTCTTAGAGAGCAGATGCACAATTGCAGGAATTAAAAACTCTGTAAAAGAAAGGGCAAATAGGCCGAGTGTGGGGCTCACACCTGTAATCCCAGCACTTTGGGAGGCTGAGATGGGTGAATCATGAGGTCAAGAGATGGAGACCATCCTGGCCAATATAGTGCAACCCTGTGTCTACTAAAAATACAAAACTTTGCTGGGCATGGTGGCATGCACCTGTAATCCCAGCTACTCGGAAGGCTGAGGCAGGAGAATTGTTTGAACCCAGGAGGTGGAGGTTTCAGTGAGCCAAGATCATGCCACTGCACTCCAGCTCTCTAGCCTGAGTGACAGAGTGAGACCCCATCTCAAACAAAAAAGAAAATAAAAAACAAATAAAACTCAGAAATCCCCCAGAATGTAGAGAAGGAAAAAGAAGAAGAAGAAGAAGAAGAATGCAAGAATGCAAGAGAGAGAATCAGAGAGAGAGAGAGAGAGAGAGAGAGAGAGAGAATGTGTAAGAAACAATATAGCATATAGAGAACCAGTACATATGTTCCAGTGCCTGGAATAATAGGATTCTCAATAACACAAAAAGCATAAATTATTGAAGAAATAGCATCTAGAGACACAAAAGGATTGTGACATTAAACTCAAAGGACCCACTGAGTGCCAACACAGTGAACAGAAAGAAAATCACACCAAACATATTGCTGTAAAATTTTAAGACCCCCAAAGAAAAAAGGAAGATCCTAAAAGCTTCTAGAATGAGAACACTGATTAGACTGGCATTTTTTTTCAGCAACATTGAACACTAGAAGGTAATAGAAGAGTGCCTTCAATATTCTAAGGATAAATTATTTTCAGCCTAAGGTAGTATGCTGAGCCAAATCTATACAATGTGGAAGTGAAATATTTTCAGACAAGCCAGGACTCAGAAAACACAAACAGAAAATAGGTGTGGTATAAGGTCCCAAATTCATCTTTCAAGTCATTTTGATGTAGCTAGTCTATGGTCTACATGTTCAGAAATATTAGATTGTGAGTCTCTTGAGGACAGAAAAGATGCTGTTGCTCATGATGTAAAGTCAAATGGCAATATTTAAAATTAGGAACCATGTGCATCATTTTGCTTCCCAGTTATAAATCCAAAATGTGATTTAATCCCAAGAGGAAATAATTCACCTGATTTTTTGACAGGTGACTGATATGATTTGGCTCCAAATCTTTTCTCGAATTGTAATCCCCACTTGTAGAGGGAAAGACCCGTAATCCCCATGTGTGGAGGAAGGGAGGTGATTGGCTCATGGAGGTGGTTTCTCCCAGGCTCTTCTCATTTCAGTGAGTGACGTCTCATGAGATCTGATGGTTTTATAAGTGTTTGGAAATTTCTCCTTCATTCTTCTCTCTCCTGCTGCCTTGTGAAGAAGTTGCTTGTCTCCCCTTCACTTTCCATCATGATAGTAAATTTCCTGAGCCTCCGCTCCTTGTGCAACAGCGAGTCAGTTAAACTTCTTTTCTTTATAAATGAGCCAGTCTCAAGTATGTATTTATAGCAGTGTGAAAATGGACTAATACAATGACTTAACTTAGTACGGGTTCCCCTACAAGAGCCCAAGACAAGGTTGGAGGGCAAGCGTTTATACGGGATGGGATCCCGGGAAGCTTCAATCAGGGAGTGAGGAAGTAACAAAGGCAAGGGAAGGTAGTCAGTAAGGGGCATTACCAAGCAAGTTTTGCTGTGAGAAGCAGGCACGCAGACCCACTGTAGACTCCTGGGAGAGAGCTTAGGCCATGTCTTGGAGTTGCCTCCACCAGGAGACTAAGAAACTGGGAAGTTTTCATTCCATCATTGAGCAATTCCCATGAGGACTACTGTCAGGAATGCCAGCTCTCCAGCATTTTTGTCCTGTCCCCAAGTATGCCAAAGAAAGGCTTCATGGGTAGAATCCCAGGTGCTTGCAGTATGAAGCTACTATACCCTGCCCAGAGAGGTGAGTAGAGAAGAAAATGGGTAGGGACTGACAGAATCTGATATCAATCTGTTTTGGAAAGGTCATTAGATGAGAAGAGAATCAACACAAAATCATAAAGGAACAGAATTTAGAAAAAAAAATATTTAACTAAAGAGCTCACAGTAAAAAAAAACCTTTGAAAAATATTTATTATAATAATCAGAAAAATGTTTAGAGAAATGTTTTCTATTCTTGGGAGGATACATACCGTATAATCTCTGTATAACTAAAGCAAAGAGGCATAGAAAAGAATAAACTGGTGGGACAACATCCTCTTCCAAACAAGAGAAGGGAGAAGAAACCATGAGAAAAGAAAGTTTCAGGAGAAAGAAAGATGGAGTTCATTGTAGATTCAAATTCTACACTGAAATGAAAAACAGTACAATTGATAGAGTATAATGCAGCATCAGTGATACAGAAAAAACATTTGAGATCTTTGAGAATGCACAAGAAAAAGACAAAGCAGTAAAATTTAGTGAAAAGAAGAGAAAGTTGAAATTCTACAGACAAACTGAGATTAGCCTTTCTAGCATTCTCCAGACTTGTTTAGCACTGGAGCTTATCCACTCCTACAGCAGTATTATATACATGATGCAATAACAATAAAATTCACAGTAAAAGACCAATAATAACACACTACAATGGCTAGACATTTGCCATGTGCCAACACTGTTCTAATGGCTCTACTGCATTAACTAATTTAATCCTCTATTATCCAGCTTTGGACTGGGACAAACGTAGGCAGCATGGGGCAAGAGAGAGAAATAGCATCACCTAGAAAAAGGCAGAAATCAGAAACCAGGGCCACTCCAAGACAGAACCCTTCCCACTTGCATTTGTTCCTGATACCTGCTGGACTTTTCCATTGCTCTTTTGATCTGTGCCTTGCCTGTGTTCCTTAAACTACCCCAGGACCCTTTCATTAAATTTCAGGTTTTGCTTAAGGTAGTTAGCTCTGAATTTCTGTTGCTAGCATCATAAAAGTCCTAACAAATATAGAATATCAACCTAGGAAAACTACAAATTACCATTGTTGCCAAGGGAGAAAATGAAGTATTTGAAAAACAACCAATAATCAGACTTAAAGAAAATTATTTTCTGAGCTCAAAGAGGGTGGGTTTGAGGTAGACGTGCCCTAAGGTGATGTCCAGTGCATACACCCTTCCAAAATCCCCTCCCTGGAATGCCCTGCTGGCACAGGTGAGAACCTGTGACTCACTTCTCACCAAAAGAACATGGCAAAGATAATAGGATGTTACTCCAATGCTTACGTTACAGATTATAAAGTCCTGTGTTAGCAGATGGAGAGAGATTCTGCTTGCTGGTTTAAAGACATAAGCTACCATATTGCCAGAGGGACGATGGAGTCAGGCATCTTCTAGGAACTGAGGGCAGCCTCCAGTCAATAGGCAGCAAAACACAGGCATAAAGCTGCAAGAAAATGAATTCTGCCCACAATCCAAATGAGCTTGGAAGCAGATTCCTCCCTAGGCAAGCATCCAGAGGAGAATGTAGCCAGGTCCCTACCCTTTGTGGAGACCCTAAGGTAGGACCCAGTCAAGCTATGCCTCTACTCCTGGACCACAGAGGCCGTGGGCGGATAATCGTGTGTTGCTTTAAGCTGCTAAGTTTATAATTTGCTATACAGCGATAGAAAAGTAATACAAGGTTGACAGTCTCATCAAGTTTCCAATAGAAAAAGCAAAAGAATAAGAATTTTTTTTTTCTGGCAAAATTTTTATATTACAGCCTAGAATAATTTTGTACTATAACTATAAAAAACAATGTCCTACACAGACAAAACCAGGAAAAAGAAAACTGCTTATATATTTTCAAAAACCAAATTTAGTTATTCTAAAAGAAATTAATCTCGGCCGGGCACAGTGGCATTCTAAAAGAAATTAATCTCGGCCGGGCACAGTGGCTCAAGCCTGTAATCCCAGCACTTTGGGAGGCCGAGAGGGGCGGATCACGAGTTCAGGAGATCGAGACCATCCTGGCTAATCCGGTGAAACCCCGTCTCTACTAAAAAAAAATACAAAATCTAAGCGGGCGAGGTGGCGGGCGCCTGTAGTCCCAGCTACACGGGAGGCTGAGGCAGGAGAATGGCGTAAACCTGGGAGATGGAGCTTGCGGTGAGCTGAGATCCGGCCACTACACTCCAGCCCGGGTGACAGGGCAAGACTCCATCTCAAAAAAAAAAAAAAAGAAAGAAAGAAATTAATCTCAGGCCTCTTTTCTGAAACTCTGAAAGTAGGAGGGCAGTGTGTCAACATCTACTGGGCAGGAGAAGGATTTTTCTTAGCTTTTTCTACCATGTTTCCTTTCTGCTTGAAAGCAAAGAAAAATACATTCTCAGGCATATAAGAAGTCAGAAACAATTTTATTTATATTTATATATGTGTATGTATATGGGCGTATGTGTGCATGTATTTCAACTTCTGATTTGATGATATATGTACATCAAGATATATACACATATAAATGGGCATAGAAACAGATAAATGCATTAAACGTATGTAGTGGTTTCTGAGTTCTTACACATCTACGTATCTTCATATTTCTACATACATGTTTATCTTCAAATGTGTGTATATGTGTGTGTATTAGTCCATTTCATGCTGCTGATAAAGACATACCCAGGATTGGGAAGAAAAAGACGTTTAATTGGACTTATAATTCCACATGGCTGGGAAAGCTTCAGAATCATGGTGGGAAGTCAAAGACACTTCTTACATGGCAGCAGCAAGAGAAAATGAGGAAGAAGCAAAAGCAGAAATGCCTGATAAACCCATCAGATCTTGTGAGACTTATTCACTATCACGAGAATAGCACAGGAAAGATGGGACCCCATGATTCCACTCCCTCCTACTGAGTCCCTCTCACAATAAATGGGAATTCTGGGAGATAAAATTCAAGCCGAGATTTGGGTGGGGACACAGCCAAAACATATCAGCATGTATATGTTTCTGTATCAGCCAACATGCATTGAACAAAAGTTGAACAAAATTAAAAGCTCAGTAGTAAGTTTTGGTATTAAAAAAGTTGTGATTTTCTTGTTAAAATAGCCATGGTCCAAAAACTAGCTTACTCACCACAATGTCCTAAAGAAGAACGTCAATTTATATGATACATTTGACTGAATTAGCCTCAATAATGAACCTGTGAAAGTGTTGAGGCAATAATGATATTTCACAATATTATCTGGAAAAATCTAAATGAAAAGAATTTCACTTTGATTCATTATCATTCACCAAAAAAAAACCTGTAATGAACAAAATAAAACAGACTTTTAAAATTTCTCACTTGTAGCATTAGATTCACAAATGCAGATAACTGTCATTATAACCTGTGAAAAACAAACAAATTTCAGCTACTGAAAAGCAGAGGGCAGGTGGTGAATAGAAGGAAGAAGGTAGAAGAATATACAGCCAAATTTGAATGCTTTTGTTTTGGTAATAGAACAATTAGAAAATTGTTTTTTGCTAATTCTTCAGCTACCCTTTAACAAACAGGATAACATAAGACTCCTTACTAAGAAGAATAAATATGAAATTAGAAATATGAGTGTCTTTCTAAGAAATAAATCTATATACATTAAGGAAAAATCTGAAGAAATCCCAGGAACATAGGGTTAATTCAAAGGCAATGCAATATATGATTCTGACTTGACTATTTTGAACAGCTTGTCAGCATAGGATCTTGTTTGCATAGGCTACGTTCTGCTGTACCTGTTGTTTCTTAGGAAGTTTACCAACCCTCTTGTCAACCTGCTGTTAAGAATCTAAACAATAAGAGTGATCACTAGTCATTTTTAAAATCTACTTTAAAAATAATTTCATTTAATTTTATGTCAGTGTGAATGTCATGTGTTGTAAGTGATTGTGTAAAATCACATTCTCAAACACAGCTATTAGTTAAATATTTAAGAGATAAGAAATCTTAGAATCTCTTTTTTTCCCTCTCCCAACTTGTATACATGCATTAGCTTAAACTGTGAAAACTATATAACTTCTTATATTTGAAATAGCAATTATTCTGTGTCTCTCTCTTCTGCTGTGGCTCAATAAAGTACTTCCTAAAAAAGTAAATATAATGCTTAACTTGTTTGATAGGATTCTTTTTCAACAGAAACGTAGGTTTTATGTAAAACAGTCTAAAGGCAAAGCAAACAAACTAAAAATAAATAGACCTGTTTGTACAATTGATCCAGTAATACACTTCTAGGAATTTATGCTAAAGAGATAATAAGAAATATAGTCAGATATTATATGCGATAGTATTTCACATGCATTATTTATAACAAATTTGGATGCATTCTAAAAATAAAAGTGTGGTTCAATAGATTATGGCAAATTATTGGGCAGATAAACACAGCAGTTATTTACTAAAAATGCAGGTGTTGAATGACTTGCCTTCTTTTTAATTATTCTGGTAAATACAAACAAATAAAATAATAATTTAATTTTTTTGTTGTATAACAAATGTATACAGGCATTGTAGTAAGCTTACTGTATTAGTCAGGGTTTTCTAGTGAGACAGAACCAATATGATATAGATGGATACATGAAAAATGAGAAAAGGTTTACTTGGAAAATTGGCTCACACGATTACAGAGATTGAGAAGTTTCACAACAGGCCCTTTGCAATCTGAGGACCCAGGAAAGCCAGTAGCACAGCTCAGTCCAAGTTCAAAAGCCTCAGAACCAGGGAAACTACATAACACCCACTCTGAGGCCAAAAGCCTGAGAAAGCTAGAGGCTGCTGGTGTGGGTCCTGGAGTACAAAAGCTGGAGATCCTAGAGTTCTGATGTCCAACAGCAAGAGGAGATGAGTATATCCCAGGTCCCAGAGAGAGAGGAAATTGCTTTTTATTCTATCCAGGCCCCCAGCTGATTGGACAGTGCCTACCAGCATTGAGGGTGGATTTTTGTGACTCAGTTAACTGACTCACAAGCCAGTCTCCTTCAGAAACGCCCTCAGAGACACACCCAGAAGTAATCTTTTACCAGTTCCCTAGGCAACCCCTAATGCATTCAAAGTGACACCTAAAATTAAGAAGCACACTTTTTAAATGAAGAACTGTAGGAAGAAGAAACAAATCACCTATAATCTGCCACATAGTGATATCCACTCTTGGCTTCCCAGCTCTATCTCATTCTCTTGTAAATAATAAATACAGTCACTTAATGTATTAGTCTGTTTTCATACTGCTGATAAAGACACACCTGACACTGGGCAATTTACAAAAGAAAGAGGTTTAATTGGATTTACAGTTCCACGTATCTGGGCAGGCCTCACAATCATGGTGGAAGGCAAGGAGGAGCAAGTCACATCTAACGTGGATGGTAGCAGGCAAAAAGAGAGTTTTGTGCAGAGAAACTCCCATCAAAAAACAACAACAACAACAACAGCAACAAAGCACACCAGCAGAGCTTGTGAGACCCATTCACAATTACAAGAACAGTGCAGGAAAGACCCACCCCTGTAATTCAGTCACCTCCCACCAGGTCTCTCCCACAACAGGTGGGAGTTCAAGATGAGATTTGGATGGAGACACAGCCAAGCCGTATCATTCGGCCCTTGGGTTCTCTCAAATCTTGTGACCTCACATTTCAAAACCAATCATGCATTCCCAACAGTCCCCCAAAGTCTTTACTCATTTCGGCATCAAAAGTCCAGTCTAAAGTCTCATTCAAGACAAGACAAATCTCTTCCGCCTATGAGCCTGTAAAATCAAAAGCAAGCTAGTTACTTCCTAGATACAATAGGGATACAGGTATTGGGTAAATACAGCCACTCCAAATGGGAGAAATTGGCCAAAACAAAGGGGCTACAGGCCCAATGCAAGTCTGAAATCCAGCGTGACAGTCAAATCTTACAGCTTCAAAATTATCTCCTTTGACTCCATGTCTCACATCCAGGTCACACTGATGCAAGAGGTAGGTTCTCACAGTCTTGTGCAGCTCTGCCCCTGTGGCTTTGCAGGGTAAAGCCTCCCTCCCAGCTGCTTTCATGAACTGGCGTTGTATCTGAGACTTTCCCAGGTGCACAGTGCAAGCTGTCAGCGGATCTACCATTCTGGGTTCTGGAGGATGGTGGCCTTCTTCTTACAACTCCACTAGGTGGTGTCCCAGTAGGGACTCTATGTGGGGGCTCCCACCCCACATTTCCCTTCTGCACTGCTCTAGCAGAGATTCTCCATGAGAGTTCCACCCCTACAGCAAACTTCTGCCTAGACATCCAGGCATTTCCATACATCCTCTGAAATCTACGCAGAGGTTCCTAAACCTCAATTCTTGACTTCTGTGCACCTGAAGCCTCAACACCATGTGGAAGCTGTCAAGGCTTGGGGCTTCCACCCTCTGAAACGACAGCCTGAGCTATATCTTGGCCCCTTTTAGTCACAGCTGGAGTGACTAGGACACAGGGTACCAAGTACTTAGACTGTACACAGCATGGGGACCCATGACCTCTCACGCAAAACCACTTTTTCCTCTTAGACCTCCGTGCCTGTAATGGAAGGGGCTGCTGTGAAGACCTCTGACATGCCCTGGAGACATCTGCCTCATTGTTTTGGGATTAATATTCAGCTCCTCATTAGTTATGCAAATTTCTGCAGCTGGCTTGAATTTCTCATCAGAAAATGAGATTTTCTTTTCTATCGCATTGTCAAGCTGCAAAGTTTCCCAACTTTTATGCTCTGCATCCCTTATAAAACTGAATGCCTTTAACAGCACTGAAGTCACCTCTTGAATGCTTTGCTGCTTAGAAATTTCTTCTGCCAGATACCCTAAATAATTCTTCTCAAGTTCAAAGTTCCACAAATCTGCACGGCAGGAGCAAAATGCTTCCTGTCTCTTTGCTAAAACATAACAAGAGTCACCTTTGCTCCAGTTCCCAACAAGTTTCTCATCTCTGTCTGAGACCACCTGAGCCTGGACCTTATTGTTCATATCTCTATCAGCATTTTGGACAAAGTCATTCAACAAGTCTCTGGGAAGTTCCAGACATTCCCACATTTTCCTTTCTTCTTCTGAGCCCTCCAAACTGTTCCAACCTCTGCCTGTTACCTAGTTCTAAAGTCGCTTCCACATTTTCAGAAATCTTTTCAGCAATTCCCAACACCTGGTACCAATTTATTGTTATAGTCCATTTTCACACTGCTGATAGAGACATACTTGAGACTGGGCGATTTACGAAAGAAAGAGGTTTAATTGGACTTATAGTTCCACATGGCTGGGGAGGCCTCACAATCATGGCAGAAGGCAAGAAGGAGCAAATCACATCTAAAGTGGATGGCAGCAGGCCAAAAGAGAGTTCTCTGCAGAGAAGCTCCCATTTATTTTTTAAACCATCAGATCATCTGAGACTCATTCACTATCACAAGAACAGCACAGGAAAGACCCAGCCCCCTAGTTAGGTCACCTCCCATGGGGTCCCTCCCATAACACATGGGAATTCAAGATGAGATTTGTGTGGACACAGCCAAACCGTATCAATTAGTCTTTTACCATGTATAAATTCTAGAATGCCTAGGTCCAAATTCCAGCTAGACCATATATGAGTTGTACGTCATTTGGTAAGTAATTAAATCTTTTCATATGTTTTCTCACCATCAAAGGGAAGACAATAATAGCTCTTATTTAGAATAGTGGCCTTATGATAAGAGTTATTATATAGCGTTATTGTAGAATAATTGACAGTATTTAGCACTTATCATACATAAAGCAAACCAAATAGACCTAGAAGTAGAGAATCAGTGAAGATATAAAAGACATGAAACTACTACTAAATAACTTGAACTAATTGACATTTATAGAACACGCCTCTCAACAACAGAATACACATATTTTAAAGTGCAAATAGACATTTCTCAAGATAGACTATATTCTGAAAAATGAAGCAAATCTAAATAAATATAAATGCACTGGAAAGAATACAAAATGTATTCTCTGGCCACAAGGAATTAACTAAAAATCAATAACAGAAAAATACAAAGAAAGTCTTCAAATAGTTGAAAATGAAACAAGACACTTCTAAGAACACAAAAGTCAAAGAAAAATCACATTGGACGTTAGAAAATATTTTGAACTGATTGAAAATGAAAATGTAACATATCAAATTTTTTAGAAATGCATCTAAAGTGGTGCTCAAAAGGACCTGAATGCATGAAATGTTAATATTATGGAAAAAGAAAGTTTTCTAATCAATACTGTAATTTTCTACCTTAAGACACTAGAAAAAGATAAAACAAGTTAAACTTAAAAAAGAGGAAGGAAAAATGTAATGTAGGTAAAAGAATCTTTGAATTATATATAAAAGAGAAAAACAGAGAAAAATCAATAAAATTAAAAGCTGTTTCTGAAAAGTTTAATGAAATTAATAAACCTGTAGCTAAATAAATAAATAATTGTTTTAAAAAGAGAGTTCAGGAATAAAATAAAATCATCACTACTGATCCTACAGCTACTAATAAGATAATAAAGGAATACTATGACAACTATTTGTTTATTCTACAACTTAGGTGTAATGGAAAAATCCCTTGAAAGATAAAAATGACCAAAGTTCATTCAAGAAGAAATGGATAACATGAATATTCCTTTATCTATTCCAGAAATTAAATGTATGATTAAAAGTTTTTGAACTAACACACACATAAATGGGATGGCATGAGAATCTTTAAGCCTACATGACTTCACTGGTGAAATCTACCAAATAGTTTCCTGAAAATTGAAGGAGTGAAACACTTGATAACTAATTTTTTAAAAATTAATATTACCCATGTTAAAAGATAAACTTCAGCCAAATTACATTTAAAGGAGTTTAATTGAGGAATGAATGATCCATGAATGTGATAGCCCCCAGAATCACAGCAGATTCAGACTCCAGCTCTTTATAGACCAAGAAAAAAAAGGAAATGACATACAGAAATCCGAAGTGAGACACTGAAACAACTGAATTAGTTCAGCTAGGTGTTTGCCTTATTTGAACATGGTTCAAATAGTTGGCTACATTTGCTTGGCCAAAACTCAGTGACTGGCACAGGTGTGGACTACAGCTGTTTTACACTTCCACTTTGTTACAGTTCACAAGGTACCGGAAAACATTTAGGCTGAAGTTAAATATGTAAGGAGGCAACTTTAGGCCAAACTTGATTAACACCCAAGTATCAAAAGCAGACAAAATACAAGAAAAAAAGCCTATAGATCAACATATCTGTATTAGTCTGTTCTCACATTGCAATGAAGAAGCACTTGAGACTGGGTAATTTATAAATAAAAAAGGTTTAATTGACTCACAGTTCCACATGGCTGGGGAGGCCTCAAGAAACTTATAATCATGGCAGAAGGCGCTTCTTCACAGGGCAACAGGAGAAAGAATGAGAGCTGAGCAAAGAGGGAAGCCCCTTATAAAACTATCACTCCCCTTATAAAACCACCACCCATGATTCAATTACCTCCCACTGGGTCCTTCCTGTGACACGTGGGGATTCTGGGAACTACAATTCAAGATGAGATTTGGATGGGGACACAGTCAAACCATATCAATACGTTGTGAACATAAACACACAAATCATTACCAAAAAATAAGCAAATTCACTAAACAATACATTAAAAAGATACTACATCATGAACAAGTTGTGTTTATGATGGGAATACAAATGTGTTCAACATTCGAAAATTTGTCAATATAATCCATTACATCAAAAAGTAAAAAAAGAAAAACAATATGATAATCTTAATAAATGCAGAAAAAGTAGTTGACAAAAATTAACATTCATCATGAAAAAACTCACAGGGATCTCAGAATACAGAGGAACTTACTTTTCATGATAAAGAGCGTATGCACAAAAACTACACATAACATTATGCCTAATGGTAAAAGACTTAAAGAATTAATTAAATATTTAAAGAATTGTTATTAAACAATTATCACTTGTAGACTACAATATAATGTATACTGAAAATACTAAGAAATTTTAAACTTGTTAAAATTAACATTTGAGTTTGGGAGAGTTGCAGAATAGAGAACCAATATTCAAAAAATGATTATATTTTTCTAATGTTGAAGTAAACATTTGGAAACAAAAACTTTTTTAAAATGCCATTTACAATAGCATTAAAAGATACCTAGGGATAGATTTAACAAGATATGTGCAAGATCTGTACACTAAAATCTACAAATAATAACTGAGAGAAATTAAATAAATTGTAAATAAATGATGAGAAATATAGTGCTCATGGATTGAAAGACTCACTATTCTTAAGAAGTCAATTCTCCCCAAACTGATCAACAGGTTCAACACAATCCCAATCAAAATCACAGCATATTTTTGCAGAAATTTCAAGTTGAGTATAAATTATATATGGAAATACAAAGGACCTATAATAGCCCAAATAATTGTGAACAAGATGAATAAAGTTAGAAGAGTCACACTACCTTACTTTGAGATTCACTTGCAATCTATAGTATTATTGATATAAATATAGAAATGTAGCTCAATGAAATAAAATATAGAATTCATTACTAAACTTACAAATACACAGTTAATTGATTCTTTTGAAAAATGAAAAGATAATTCACATGGGAAAAGATAGCCTTTTCAATAATGCTGTTGGAACAATCATGTACCTAACAATAAATCTCAACCCTTACATTACAGTATATACAAAAATTATCTCCAAATGGATCATAGTCTAAATGTAAGATCGTTTTAGATCTATAAAATATCTAGGAGAAGATACAAGGAAAGTTCTTTGCAAACTTGGGTTAGGTAAAAACATTTCTTAAATGGAACCCAAAACATGAGTCATAAGAGAAAAATTGATAAATTTGGTTTTATTAAGACTCTTGGTTTTCTAAAGACACTGGTAAGTAAATGAAAATACAAGCCACTCACAGGGAGAAAATATTGGAAGACAACATATTATATAAAAGACTCGTATCTGGAATATGTAAATAATTCTTACAACTCAATAATAGGAAGACAAACAATCCTGCCCCCTCACCAAAACAAAACAAAACAAACAAAAACCTGGATAACTGGATAAATATTTGAATAGACACTTCACAAAAGACAGTACACAAATAGCATTAAGCACATTAAAAATATTCAATATTATTAGTCATCAGAAAAATGCAAATTAAAACCACAATGAGATATCATCATAAACCCACTAGAACATGATGTTAATAAGAGTTCTTCAGAGAAAACAAACCAATAAGATGTCTATATCTATCTATCTAGATGTCTATGATCTAGATATATCTATCTAGATATCTATCTATCTATCTAGATAGGTAGATATGTATCTAGATAGATAAATAGATAGATAGATAGATAGATAGATAGATAGATAGATAGATAGATAGATAGATATCTACATAAAGATATTTATCCTAAGGAATTGGCTCATGCAATTGTGGAGGCTTAGTGAGTCCAAAATCTGGTGGAGGAGGCCAACAGACTGGAGATTCAGGAAAGCGTAGTTAAGTCCAGTGACAGTCTACTGGCAAACCACAGAGAGCTGATGTTGCAGACCACGTTTGAAGGCAGTCTGCTGGTAGAATTCCCTCTTGCTCAGAGGAATTTGGGTCAACCTTTTGTTCTATTTATGTCTTTGACTAATTGAAGCAGACCCACTGACATTATAGAGGACAACCTGCTTTACTCAAAAGTCCACCAAATCAAATGCTAATCTCACACAAAACACCTTCATAGAAACATCTAAATTATTTGACCAAATATCTAGGCACCACGGCCCAGCCAAGGTGATGAATAAAATTAGCCCTCACAAATAGCTAAAATTAAAAAGACCAAAGTATCAAATATGGGTAAAACTGGAACAATTCGAACTCTCATATATTGCTGGTGAAAATGTAAAATAGTACAGGCACTTTGAGAGACATTTTGGCCATTTATTAAAGAATCACATATTGATCATATAACCAAGCTACCCTGATCCAAAAGATATGAAAGCTCTTATCCAGACAAAGACTTGTATCCAAATGTCTATAATAGCTATTAATAGCCAAAAATGGGAAACAACTCAAATTTTTACCACCTGGTAAATGGATACGCAATTCATGGTATATTTATATAATAGAAACTTATTCAACAGTAAAAAGGAGCAAAAGTGCAACACTGTGGGTGGATCTCTAAAATATTATGCTATGAAAAAATGTCATCCACAAAAGACTACATACTGTGGGAGTCCATTTATCTGACATTCTAGGAAAGACAAAAATCAAAAGAACAGGGAACATCACCAGTTGCCAAGGACTGAGACAGGACAAGAGTTAGACTACCTTTTGCACTTTGTATACTTTTATACAAGAGAACATTTTGGGGGAAGAAATTTTACCACATCTTGATTATCATTATAGTTACACAACTGCATACATTTGTCAAAACTCACCTGACTGTCCACTTTAAGAAGGTAAACTTTGTTAATGTAAATTATACTTTGAAAAACCTAAGTCTTTAAAATAGACTAAGAAATACATTAACTAATTAGATTATCAAATTATTTAAGCAATTAACTGATAATACATTTTTTTCAAATTATGGAAGCAGAAATTGAGAAAAATGTTCAATAAACATTTGAGATTGTAACATTATTATTTTCTCTTGCCATTAAATTATCCTTTGAAAACCAGTTAGCCTATAAATTAAAGCCAAAAGACTCTGTCTCTCTGTTGCACACACATATGTAACACACACATATGCATATATGCAACACACACACACACACACACACACACACACACAGAGTCCTGTAACTTTTGGAAGGCAAAATAAGTGGTCTTGGGATCACCATAACAAAAATGACATAACAGGAAATGCATGAGTAAAAACTGGCTTCTTGGCCTGGTTAGTGACTCACACCTATAATCCCAACACTTTGGGAGGCCAAAGAGAAAGATCACTTGAGCACAGAATTTTGCAACCAGCCTGGGCAACAGAAGGAGACTCTGTCTAAAAAAATAATAATAATAAATGCAAATAATAAACAACAAAAAAAGAAATGCTTCTCTTCTTTCTGGGTAGTGTGCTATGAGCGTAGCAAGGCACTAGCCAGAAATGAAATGAAGGGAGCCAATTTAAGAATCATGACTTTGGAGGGTAAAATCCACAGCAGTGTTAATATCAGTGACTATTAAAGGGCTGCTTGGGAGCAGAGGCAGAGGTGGAGGAAATGTGGCAGTTACCATGCAGTGGTGAAAATTACATGTTCAGGATCTCTCAAGAGGAAGCGCCTGGGGTCTTCCATAAATAGTTAATAAGATATTTTCCCTTCAATGGCAGGTAGGTGTGAGCCAGGGAGATACATTTGACACTAACTCTAATGAGCACACAAATGTTTCCAAACCTGATGTTTTGATCTTTGATGTAATAGAAGTTGTTTCTACACTAAGCCTTCAAACAAGCTGAAAGAAAAAGGATATGCAATGTTTATTAATGCATTTAAATATCAGTGTTGAATGTGTACATTAAAGACAATAGCTATTATTTGCATTTGAAAAATAAAAAGATTTTTTATAACAGCCTGGATTTGTAGAGGTTCCAGTCCTGAGTTTTCCCCTGCCTCACTCTGTGATTGGACAAGGCACTTGGTTGTTCTACTCCTCATTTTCTCTGCCAAATAAAATGGGTGGATTTGACCAAATAAGAGACTGCAAAATGGCTGAATTTTGTACCTAGGCATCTTTCATTTGGCATTTTGTTTTGGCATTTTTTTGTTGTTTTAAAAAACGGGATATGTTGACAACATATAGATCTAAAATGCTCAAAACACCCTGAAAAACTAATCTTTCATTTCGATATGCACCAGGTAACTGGAAGAGAGTTGCAGTAGCCATGTTTAGACAAGGAGTCACTTTCCATTGCTATATGTCACCCACATGGCTTGATAGGTATGACCATTCATGATGCCTGGACTAGATATTACTAGGTTCCTTTCAATTTAAGATGCCATGGCTCCAATCTAAGTATACTGTTCATTACAAAATGACTGAAAACATCTACAAAAAGGCTAATATCTACCAATTGCTTATTTTACTATATAGGCACAGCTCAGAATTGCAGTTTTGGTTCCAGACCATTGCAATAAAGTGAATGCCACAATAAAGTGAGTCACACTATCTTTGGGATTCCCAATGCATATAAAAGTTACATTTACAGTATACAATAGCCTATTAAGTGTGCAATAACATTATGTCTAAAACAACAATGTACATACCTTAAATAAAAATATTTTGTTGCTAAAACATGCTGATAATAATCTAAGCATTTAGCAAGTTGTAATCATTTTGCTGGTGGAGAGTCTTGCCTCGATGTTGATGACTGCTGACTCATCAGAGATGGTTGCTGAAGGTTGGGGTGGCTGTGGTAATTTCTTAAAATAAGGTGACAATAATGTTTTCTCCATCAATTGATTTTTCCTCTGATGAAAGATTTCTCTGTAGAATGCAATGCTGACAGCATTTTACCCACAGTAGTAATTCTCTCCCTAAATTGGAGTCAATCTTCTCAATTCCTGCCACCATGTTATCAACTAAGTTTATGCAATATTCTAAATAGTCATTTCACCAATGTTTAGAGCATCCTCACCAGCAGTAGATTCCATATCAAAAAAAAAAAAAAACATTTTTTTGCTCTTTCATAAGAAACAACTCCTTATCTCTTAAAATTTCATCATAAGATTGCAGCAATTCAGTTACATATTCAGGCTTCACTTCTAATTCTAGTTCTCTCACTATTTCTACCACATCTGTAGTTACTTCCTCCACTGAAGTCTTGAATCCCTCGAATTTATCCATGAGGGTTGGAATCAACTTCTTCCAAATTTCCATTCATCATATTTTGATCCCCTCCCAGGAACCCCAAATATTCTTAATGACATCTAGAGTTGTGAATTCTTTCCAGAAAGTTTTCCACTTACTTTGCCCAGATCCATCAGAGGAACCACTATCTATGGCCTCTGTAGCTTAGGAAATGTCTTCCTTGAGTAACAAGACATAAAGTCCAAATTAGTTCTTGATCTATGAAATAGAGAATGAATGTCATTTTAGCAGGTATGAAAATAACATTAATTTCCTTGTATGTCTCTATTAGGGCTTGTGAGTGGCAAGGTTCATTGTCAATGAGCAGTAATATATTTTGAAGGAAATATTTTTTTCCCAAGAAGTAGGTCTCAACAGTAGGCTTAAAATATTCAGTAAACCATGCTATAGGTAAACGTGCTCTCTCATCCAGATGTGCTCCATTTATAGAGCACAGGCAGAGTTGATTTAGCATAATTCTTATGAACCCTAGGTTTTGCAAAATGATAAGTGAGCATTGGCTTCAACTTAGTTACCAGCTGCATTAGACCCTAATAAGAAAGTCAGCCTGCCTTTCAAAGCTTTAAAGCCAGGCATTGACTTCTCTCTAGCTGCAAAAGTCGCAGATGGCATCTTCTTTTAGTAGAAAGTTATTTCATTTACATTAAATGTATGTTGTTTATTGTAGTAAACTTCATCAATTATCTTAGCCAGGTCTTCTAAATAACTTGCTACTGCTTCTACATAAGTAGAAGTTGCTTCTTTATCTTGCACTTTTATGATATGGAGCGAACTTCTTTCCTCAAACCTCATGAATCAACCTCTGCTAACTTCGGACATTTTTGTCTTCAGTTTCCTCATCATTTTCAGCCTTTGATGAGTTGAAGAGAGTTAGGGCCTTGCTCTGGTTTAGACTTTGACTTAAGGAAATATTGAGGCTGGTTTGTTCAGCAATAAGGCTCTTTTGTTTTCTTATCATTCTTGTATTCACTGGAGTAGCTCTTTCCATTTTCTTCAATAACTTTTCCTTTGTATGCTTATTTTATTTTATTTATTTATTTATTTATTTACTTTTGAAACGGAGTCTTGCTCTGTCACCCAGGCTGGAGTGCAGTGGCATGATCTTGGTTCACTGCAAGCTCCACATCCTGGGTTCAAGTGATTCTCTTGCCTCAGCTTCCCGAGTAGCTGGGACTACACGCACCCGCCACCACACCCAGCTAATTTTTTAGTAGAGACAGGATTTCACCATATTGGCCAGGCTGGTCTCAAACGCCTGACCTTGTGATCCATCTGCCTCGGCCTCCCAAAGTGCTGGGATTATAGGCGTGAGCCACCGTGCCTGGCCTTCCTTCGTATTCTTAACTTAGCTGCCTGTTTGACACAAAGGCTTAGTTTTCAACCTATCTCAGCTTCGGACATGCCTTCCTCACTAAGCCTAATCATTTTGATTGAAAGTGAGAGGTGTGCAACTCTTCCTTTAACATGAACATTTAGAGGCCATTTTAGGGTTATTAACTGGCCTCATTTTAGTATCGTTATGTTTGAGGAAATAAAGAGGCCCCTGCAAAGATAGGAGATAGGAGAGAGATAGGAAAATGGTTGGTCACTGTAGCAATCAGAACATACACATTTATCAATTAGATTTGTTATCATATATGGGTGTGGTTTGTGTTGCTCCAAAACTATTACAATATTAACAACAAAGATCACTGATTACAGATCATCATAACAGATGTAACAATAAGAAAGTTTGAAATGTTGTGAGAATTACCAAGATATGAAGATACAAGAAGGAAGCACATGCTTTGGAAAAATGGTGCTGATAGACTTGCTCAACACAGGATTGCCATAAATCAATTTGTGAAAAACGCAGTATCTTCAAAGTGCAATGAAATAAAGTATAATGCCTTTTGCTGCTACAACATCCCAAATACCTTTCTTCTGATCAGAAAGTAGCCTTCAAGGAAGCAAATTAGCAAGAAAAAGAAAAGGAAATATAAGACACTAAGGGAATGTGTCTATTGCTCAGTAGCCAACAAGAGACTACCAAACCATGCTAAGACTTCCTAACCTGACCAACTACTTTAGCAGTTGACAATGCTAAAGATTAGCATTTGTCCAAAAAGATTGGTTTCATAATTAAATTCAATGGAAAAAATATTTTTGAGTACCAGCTCAAGGCTAGACTCTACTACATAGCACAATTAACAGAGGAATAAGATACGATTCCTGCCTTTATAGCCTGAGATACTTAAATGCAAGTTTAAAATGTATAATTTATATAACACAAATATATTTATTTTAAACATTTAGTAATTACAAAATATTTTAATAAATGTATCAATAGATATGGCACAGAGGTATAAGAAACAAAACGTGGGTCTCCAGAGCTTTTGCATGTGCTGTTTCTCTGCCCAGATCAATTTTCACCCAGTTTCCAAGTAATTCATTTTTTCTTCTCTCTCATACATTTGTTCAAATGTCTTTGTTGATTAGCCTGTTTAAATTGAAACTGCCCAAATCCCCAAGACTGGCATCTTGAACTTCTTTCTGCTTTATTTTCTTTACAGCACTAATGAGCATTTTTCATTCTGTATATTTTACTTATTTGTTTTGATGACTATCCTTGTCTCCTAGTGGAATGTAAGCTCCATGAAGGTAGGTTCTTTTCTTTTTTTCTTTTTTCTTTCTTTCTTTCTTTTTTTTTTTTTTTACTATTTTCTTTATAGTCATTTCCATATCTCCTGGAATAGTGCCTGGCACATAGAAGTCATTGGGCAAATATTGGTTGAATTATTCAATGCCTGAAGTAATCAGTTATCCTCAGGAAAGGCAGAGCAAACTTCCTGAAAAGATGGTGTCAAGTAGGTTATAAAGAATGAATAAAAGTTCACTTTGTTAAGTGACAAACTGGGAAGAGAGCATGTTATGAAAAGAGGGTAGCATGTGCAAGAATGTGTGAAATATCACTGCATACTCCAGGAGAGTATGTATTTAGGGTTATTACATGTTTATTACTATTTTCAGAAATAGTTTAATAGTGTAATTGTTACAAGTCAGAGCTCCAAAAACTGTTGGTACTCTTATAAGCCCTTATAGGCAATGTTTTATTTTATTTTCACACAGGTAATTGGAATCTACCACATTTTCCAGATGAGGAAATTAGAGTTCTGACAGCTACATCTAGCCCAAAGCCGCATGGCTAGTAAGTACAAAGACAACAGTTTAGATTTGTTTGGTGACTTCATACCATGTTCATTTCACAGGTAGAAAGCCCTACTGGACTTCTTCTTTGCTGACTCCATCATAAATTAACCAGAGGTACACCTTAATAAAGTGCACAGATGCTTTTCATGGCTTTGAATCTTTTAGGAACATCTTTATAAGGCACAGTGCGGTGCCTTACAAAGGCACTCGCAGAGAGAGTGGATCTCAAAGAGACTGGATAGCATACAAAATCTTCATTTGTTTAGTATAAAATGATGTGCTTACAAGTCAAATTAATGCTTCCTCTCCCAGATTCCATTTGTTTATCTGTTTGTCTAAAGACACACATGAACTCTCTGATATGAGGCCAAAAGTTTCAGCTCAGTCTCCTTTGTTCTTTGCAAGAATTCTTTATGCTATTTTAAAAGAAAAAGAGGAAGGGGAAGTTAGAGAGAGAGGAAAAGATAACTTCTCATTTCAGAACATACTAATCTTGTCTCTCTAAGGCCTGCTATTTGGCATTTGTTTAGCTGGTGCTGATTTGGAAACCAATTGAATATACAGTGTTTATTTCAAACCATTACTTTCCTCTGCCATTCTGTGATTTTTCTGGGGAATATTTGCATTTAGATGCTATCTGTATAAAGTAAGGGATATGACCATAAACAATTTGAAGACAATGAGAAAAAACAGTTAACAGAAAGTAAAAGAAAATGCAGTTACAAAAGGAAGAAGTGAGGAGACAAAATGAAAAGAAAAGGGGGCTCATTGACTGAGCTTTACATAAAATGATGAAAAATCAAAAGAGTAAGGACGAGTCAAAGAAAGAGTAAGGACAAGTCAAAGAAAGATCAAAGGCAATGAGGGTGCTATTTTTGTATATTAAAAGATAATTAATATTCATCATGCTCTTTAAAGGGGAAGTGGAAAATTGAGAGAGACAGAAAAGCAAAGGAAAGGAGTGAACAAACAGTTCAAGATAATAAGGAGAAAAACAGAGCAATGGAGATAATTGGAAAGATTGTATGGCCAAGGTCGAAGTAGAAGCAGTCCAACTGAATGCTATTTTTATAATGTTAGAAAGCACTGCCAGAAAAACAGTAATTCATTCGTGTATTCATTTTTTCATTCAGCCTGTGTTTGGGGAGTACCCACTGTTTACCAGGCCTTTGTGCTGGATCTGGGGAACACGAAGATGAATAGGCAGTCTTTCTTTCAAGAAAATTAGAATTGGACACTCTGGTTATGATTTAATCATTTGAGTGGAAGTAAGGCATTTAGAAGTCATGTTTTATGACTGAAAAAATTACTTTAACGTGTATATACTTTAAGTGTAATTAAATATGATTGAAAATGACACCTTTTGACCTATACCTGTCATTCTATAAAACCTGTGTATGTCACAGGTTCCAACGACAGAAGGAAGGGGCACGGGAAGAGGAAGAATGCTGAGAAGGAAACTTTGTAACTTCTAAAGATTTTTTAAATAATAAGAGCATTGGTCTCACTCAAGTCATATTTTAACAGAATAAATGGGTTGCATGTTTTCTGGGAGTCATTCATAGAACGAGAGGAGACTGGATGAATGCATGCATGCATGTCGGGGAAGAATGTATTTTCACATACACAATGGCGGATTACATTGATGTTAGTGAAGATCTGAATTACGTCGAAGGAAATTAACAAAAGAGTGAGTCAAAGAGGAAGTGCTGACTGTTAACAGATACTCAGTAAAGCAAGCTCTAACAGGAGAAAATGAGTTCTGTGTCAAAACCTAAAATATTATCTATGACAGCTTCCTAATACTCCCTGCATCTTCAGTCTTTGATATTACATGCATCTTTCTTACTGATGCATGATTACTCTGCCTGTGCAACAGATCTGGACTGCCCATAGCAGTCTCCTACTTGATCATTCTCAATGAATTGTGCATTCGAGATCATCCAACACCTGACCCTACCCTCTCTTTTCAATTCTCTCGTTTTATCCCTTGGCAAACTGATCATTTCCTAATCATAGGGAGCACCTTACAATTTTCTGTTGCCAAGCGTTTGTGTCTTCTGTTCTCTCTGTCTTCTTCTTTCCATCACTTCATGCTCAAATCCAACCCATTCAAGACCCAGTTCAAATGCTACCTTTTCCATGAAATCTTTCTTGATGTTCCTAGATGGAAATAACCATTTCAGTCTCTGAATTCCTATAGGACATTCTGTGTTCTTTGTCCATGGCATTTACTCTGCTTAGGTTAAAGCAATTTATGCTTAACTCTCTTTCTAGATTATAATCTTTTTAAAGGAAGCACATGTTTCTGAGTAAGATTTATAATGCCTAAATGGTGCAAAACCAAACATGTCTATAAACGACAAAATTAGAACTGGAAAGAAGATCATATAGGTGGGACTCAATGAAGAGAGTATGATGGCATCAGAAATAGGGGGAAACAACAGTTAGTAAAGGGTATGACAATAATTAGGAGATGATTAGTAAGCTGCAAAACCGGTCCTGAAATACCCAGAAATGCTATAATATTGATCAACACTAGGAACTATCTTAAATAAACTGCCACCATCAAATTTAGAACGCAAATTCCATGTAATTAATTCATTTATTAAACAATATCCAATTCAAAAGTTACATTTGTTTTTGTTACTGTATGTTTGTAGAGAAATATTTGCTGAGGTTATCACATTTGTTTAATCGTTTGTGATACATCAAAAAACCTTCATATAAAAGAAATAGTACATCTGCTCCTAATTTCTCATGTTTGCTTCCTCTCCTTACATCTTTACTTTCATAATTGTATTTGGAACATTTATAAATAATTCCATCTTTTAAGCCTAGCAGCATTAATTTTAACAGACTAGAGAGCCTCCCCATGTATCTCTGACACATGCTAGAGTCAAAGTGATTAGCCCAGCAGAGGTCTGAAGAAGTACTCATGAGGCACTTTTTCAGGGTGCTCAGAAACCCTCACTGCTGGAGTATCATTTTAGACCCTGCACAACTGCAACCCAAACTTGCAAGGCTTGTACATAACTTTTTGTCATATATACAGTGAATGTATACAATGAATTGAATTTATTAAACAGATAGTACAAAGCCATAGTAGCAAAAACTTTACTAAAATGCTAAACAGCATTCAACTAGATAAGTTTATCCCCTTTACAATAGTTACCATAACAGGATGGGCGTGGTGGCTCATGCCTGTAATCCCTGCACTTTGGGAGGCCGAGGTAGGCGGATCACCTGAAGTCAGGAGTTCAAGACAAGCCTGGCCAACATGGTGAAACCCCGTCTCTACTAAAAACACAAAAATTAGCCGGGCGTGATGGCAGGTGCCTGTAATCCCAGATACTCAGGAGGCTGAGGCAGGAGAATCGCTTAAACCTGGGAGGCAGAGGTGGCAGTGAGCCGATATCATAGCATTGCACTCCAGCCTGGGGAACAAGAGCAACATCTCCTCTCAAAAAAAAAAAAAGAAGAAGAAAAAGAAAAAAAAAAAAGAATAGTTACCATGACAGTATGTATATTCATTCTAGTATTGGAGCCATTGCTCACAATCTCTCTGCATTCAGAGTTATTAGGGTTATATAGTTGGCCCTATAGCGAAGTTTGGGAATCTTCTCTTTTTCCTTGGCCCTGTGTTTCCATGAGGCGACTTTAGCTAGAGTATAAATTTGGATTGCCCACTCCACTTCAATATCTCTTAAAGAGGAAGAGTGAGTTCCTGTTTGTTAGGTGCCCTTAATTGGTTCATGTTTCCCATTTGGTTGTATTGAATCTAATAAAAACTTGTAAACTCTAGGGACTGTCATCCTATTCTCCTCTCTCCTCCCTGGATTCTTGCAGAGCAGCTACCCTGGATTGTCCAGGATGTGCACACAGGTCTAATCACCGTGAGTAAGGGGCCTTCCCCTGCCCTAGAAGTCTGCTGGTAGCCCAGCAGTCAGTGATCTGGTAGACCACTTGGTCTCATACTAGGGCTGTTGAATTAGCAAGCTTGCATTTCCACAGACCTCGGTTGGCGTTAGCACTGTAAATGTAGCAAGTTGCTCTATAAATATCTAACTCCAACATCCATTTCTATGTTTGTTCCAGGTTCAAGAAGGGGCCGGCCATGGTGGCTCATGCCTGTAATCCCAGGGTTTGGGAGGCCGAGGTAGGTGGATCACTTGAGGTCAGGAGTTCGAGACCAACCTGGTCAATATAGTGAAACCCCGTCTAGACTAAAAATACAAAAATTAGCCAGGCATGGTGGTGTGCACCTATAGTTCCAGTTACTTAAGAGGCTGAGGCAGGAGAATTGCTGGAACCCAGGAGGTGGAGGTTGCAGCGAGCCAAGATCGGGCCACTGCACTCCAGCCTGGGTGACAGAGCAAGACTCCGCCCCCCCAAAACAAACAAGCAAATTAATTAATTAATTAATTCATCGAGGGAAGATACAGATGTTATGTATTAGCACCCTGAAACTCCAACAGTATTGTTTAGATCATTTTTACTCTTAACGAATCTACCTTCTTTGAGGGTGCTTAACATTTTGATACAAAGATATTTGGTCATTCCTTGGCTACTATGGTGGGTGGGATGGCTAGAATGGTGGGTGGGATGGCTGGTGATAAAGTTGAGTGATGCAGTTTATATCTACAAACTAGTGAGATTAGTAGTTTTGTTTGATTCCTTAAACCGGCACTGAATGCCGATTTTTGAAATGAGTTTTGAGTCATAGTAGCATCATTAGCATAGCATCACCTTCACAGCCTCCCAAGGTGATGACTTGGAATGATAGCATACATTTGGATGTACAATTCCAATAATCTTATGAAAATGTTAATCACAGCACCTCATAATTACACTTGGAACTTAAGAAAAATTGTTGCTAGGTGCCTCAAGGTGCTCGCTTACTGGGTCTGACATCCCTCAGCTATGATTTGGCCTCTCATGAAATTCTTTTTACAGTTCTTTGGCACTTGGCCAACAGGTTTGGTTGAGAAACACTGCAAGAAAAGTTTTACCCCTACTTGCCACTCTGCTTGTGGTAGCCATATCATTGACAGTATGTTCCATGACATTATACCATGTTCCCCTTTTGAGGGTCCACAAATAAACTCTAGATAAATTTATTACAATATAGAAAAAGTAATTCCTGTGTACGCCAATTTTCTTTATGTTTTTTTCCTTTCGTATTGTATGTTTTTACATCAAAAGGCATTGAGCCCCATTTATAACCAAATGGAATAGAAATAAATAAACATAAAGAAGTGAGGGAAAACTGCATTTATCTAAAGTGCTCTTAAGAATATTATTAAATGTGCTTGGGAGAAAACCTGTTATAAGTCTCTTGGTGCAGGGGCAAGATCTAAAAGACAAGCTCAAATAAGAGCAATGACAACCATTTATTGAGCTCTGAAGATGGGTGCAACAGTATATGGAGGGTAAGAGGGTGGATATATGTGCCTAGCTACCTGAGTTAAAATTCCATCTCTGCCTCTTATGGACTGTGTGACCCTCTGGTCCTCAGTTTCATCCTATGTAACATGAGGATGAAAAACAAAACTGCAAAATACTGACCTCACAGTATCATTGCTAGGATTATCATTAAATGCTTACTCTGTTCCAGTTATTGTTCTAAGGGCTTAAATGTCTATCTCACTGTGATGTCATTTCAATTCTATCAGGTAGGTAATATATATCCATTTCACAGACAAGGAAGGCGAGGAACGAGAATGTACTTGTAGGAGGCCACATAGACAGCAATTGGTAGTTAACAAAAAGAAAAAAGTGATCACTAAATTGCATCCAAAAGAATAATATGCCGAGTTAGCTCCAAGATTTTGTTTTTCTGAGTGGGGGTATCTATGTTTGAAATAAGAGGAGAGTTGCCCAGGACAGTAAGTGAGACACTGAGCACCGTGGAGGAGTTCTGAGAAGACATGTGTGTGAGGTAAACATGGGAGGTCAGAACTGTCAGATGACACAGCGCTAAAGATAGCTTATGCTGAGTGTGCAATATTCTTCAGTAAATGTGCAGAATATTGAATAAAAGTCTCAATTGTCAATCCCCTACTAACATACTTACATACCCACACCATTTTCATGGCCTCATGGTAAGATTGAGTTTACAGTTGGCCCTTGAATGATATGTGTTTGAACTGCACAGGTCTACTTATATATGGATTTTTTTTTTTCAGTTAAAGTCATACCTAGTATGCCTGCCTCTCCTGACTCCCTTTTCACCCCCTCTACCTCTTGTGCTTTTGCTACCCCTGAGGTAGCAAGATCAACACCCCCTCCTCTACCTTCTTCTCCTCCTCAGCCTACTCAGTGTGAAGCTGATGAGAATAAAGACCTTTATGATGATCCACTTTCAATTAATAAATGGTAAATATATTTTCTCTTCCTTGTGATTTTCTTTTTTTTTTAAACTATACTTTAAGTTCTAGGGTACACATGCACAATGTGTAGGTTTGTTACATATGTATACATGTGCCATGTTGGTGTGCTGCACCCATTAACTTGTCATTTACATTAGATATATCTCCTAATGCTATCCCTCCCCCCTCCTCCAACTCCACAACAGGCCCCAGTGTGATGTTTCCCTTCCTGTGTCCAAGTGTTCTCATTACCACCTATGAGTGAGAACAAGCGGTGTTTGGTTTTCTGTTCTTGCAATAGTTTGCTGAGAATGATGGTTTCCAGCTGCATCCATGTCCCTACAAAGGACATGAACTCATCCTTTTTTATGGCTGCATAGTATTCCATGGTGTATATGTGTCACATGTTCTTAATCCAGCCTGTCATTGATGGACATTTGGGTTGGTTCCAAGTCTTTCTTATTGTTAATAGTGCCGCAATAAACATACGTGTGCATGTGTCTTTATAGCAGCATGATTTATAATCCTTTGGGTACATACCCAGTAATGGGAGAAAATTTTTGCAATCTACTCATCTGACAAAGGGTTAATATCCACAGCCTACAAAGAACTAAACAAATTTACAAGAAAAAACAAACAACCGCATCAAAAAATGGGCAAAGGATATGAACAGACACTTCTCAAAAGAAGACATTTATGCAGCCAACAGACACATGAAAAAATGCTCATTGTCACTTGCCATCAGAGAAATGCAAATCAAAACCACAATGAGATACCATCTCACACCAGTTAGAATGGCAATCATTAAAAAGTCAGGAAACAACAGGTGCTGGAGAGGATGTGGAGAAATAGGAACACTTTTACACTGTTGGTGGGACTGCAAACTAGTTCAACCATTGTGGAAGACAGTGTGGCAATTCCTCAAGGATCTAGAACTAGTGATTTTCTTAAATATGTTTTCTATTCTCTATCTTACTTTATTGTAAGAAGACAGTATAGAATACATATAATATATAGGATACATGTTAATTGACTATTTATGTTATTGGTAAGGTTTCCTGTCAACAGTACGCTATCAGTAGTTAAGTTTTGGAGGAGAAAAAGTTGTACTTTTTTTATTGTGCAAGGGGTTGGTGCCCCTAATACTTGTGTTTTTTAAGGGTCAACTATATATCCCGCCCAATAATTTTTGAATTGTTCACATTGTTTAGGTCAACAGGATGTTATTACATGTGATGTAAGCAAAAGTTTAATGTGCTTGTATAGTTGCTTTTGTCATCACCATGGAGAGAACATATCCCAGGTAGCCACAGCTCCTCCATCCTGCAGTTCAGAATGAGACACATCGATTAGACCCGCTACTGGATCCAAGCCCTGTCAGTTCACAGTTTGAAGCAGAACTTCCCAGCTGACCCTCAGATGTGTGAGTAAATAAATATGCTTTAAATAAAATAAATACATACAAATACAATAATATATCAAAATAAAATAAATTTCAAAATAAATAAAAATTTTAAAGTAAGTAAATAACGTTAAATGATTTAATTAAATATGCTTCAAATAAAAATACTTATATTTTAAGTGCAATGACTTTTGGCACCAAGTACCTGTATTAGGCCGGACTTCACAGGTGAAGGGCACAGTCCTCTTTAAAACAGCCTTCACTTCAGACACCAGCCACAAAGTTAGGACTCCCCAGGCCACCCTCGCTTCTGACCAACTGGCTACAAATCCACGCATTTCCACTTCCTCTCAGATTCATTAAGTTGCTAAAATGACTCATAAAACTCAAGAAAGCACTGTATTTATAATTGTAGTTTTCCTATAGCAAAAGAATACAAATCAGAACTAGCCAAATGTATTGACACAGAGCAAGGCCCGAGGCATTCCAAAATATGGATGCCCCATTGTCCCCACTCAATCTAGAGTCAGCCTCCTCTCCCAAGAAGTCAAGATAGCTCAAAACTCAACCATCCAATCATATGGTTGGTCTTTCTGGCACGGCCAATCCCCACTCTGAGTGAACTCTCAGGGCCCATCATGAATAACAAAGACAATCCTATGGCTCAGGAAATCCCCAGGACTTAGAGGCTACCACTCAGGAACTGGGGACAAAGGCCAGTGAAACTCTTCATTACAGAGTAAGCCACTGAATCTTTGGTGTGGTTTGTTATGCTGCATTATTGTGGCAATAATTGACTTCTACCAAATGTCCAAAATCACCACATGCCATGCTAGTTTGAATTTTTTATTAAAAATATCAATGGAGATGAGGAAATAGATGACAAGATGATCGCATATTTGGGTCTCCTATTTAAATAGATGAATACCCACAACCGCTTTAAAGTATGTTGAGCTTGAACTCTCATTCTAGAGAAAAATGTTGAAAGGATGGCTTTTGTGTTCTATAATTTGTTATATTTTATCTGTCTCCCTTCCTTTGACATAAGGCTTGAGACTTCTTTGGGCTAAGGATGAAATTTGTACTCTTGATAAAAAACTTTTTCTCATTAAGGGATAGTTATCATTACTCATCATGATTTTAAATTAATGTTAAAGAGGAAATAGTTTATTCCAAATTCAAGTAGGGTAGTTATCTAATTAGTACTAACTTTAGTATTAGTAAGTATTCATAATAACATTAATACTACCTAACGCTGACATTGAATGTTAGTACTAATTAGCTAGTTATCTATCTAATTAGAGTTATCTAATTAGTACGAACATTCAACTTTCTAGAATATGCTTTACCTGCGAGTTTTGAAGACTCACCCCTAAAGTGTCACTAGTGATTCTTCTTTCCTTAATGCACCTAGAGACATAGTTAAACATGGTTTCATTTTAACTTTCACAGATACAGTGTAATGGGGGAAAAAAACACCCAAAAACAAAATATAGGATTTCTAGCCTACCTGTCAAGAAATCCATCATAGAGGCTCTGTTCTTCTGCTGTGTGACTTTGAGCAAGTCACTTCTCTCCACTAGACTCCAAATTTTTCATCTGTAAAATAAGAAAGACCAGCAGATCTCTGAGTTCCCTAACAGCTCAAGTAATTCCATTTCTCTCTGAATTACCAGTGTGACCTTTGGTGAATCATTTAACATTTTTAAGCCTGACTTTCTTCATATCTCCTCCTGCACACTCCCTAATCCCAATTAATGGCAAATGCACCCTTAGAGTCATCCTTGACTCCTACCTCTCATACCCCGCATTCAATCCATCAGTAAACCCTGTGGGTGGAAACTTCAAAATATATTCAGAATCCAACCACTTCTCATCATTGCTACATCGTGTTCAAAGCTACTATTGTCTCAGGTCTAAAAAGTTACAATATGAAAATATGATGAGAGTTTTATATGCATTTTTTGCCCTAATATTTAAAAATTTTTATATACTTTTCTTGCACTAATCTTTTTATTTGCACTAGGTCTTTTTGCAAAAGTCTTCAGTGTGTTTTATAAGACCACATCTCAATTTGGACTAACCATATTTTAATTGCTCAATAGTCACATGTGATTAATGGCTACTGTATTGTGCAGCATAGGTCTAAAGTCAAAGAACATTCTCCTGCCTAATTAATGCCCTTATTTTAATGTTCCAAACAGAACTCCTTGCCTCAAATTCAGTTTCATGTCTAGTGGGTTATCACCACCAGCAATAACACCCCTGTACCTCCGCTTCTGCCAGTTTCTTCTCACTTTGTTTCTCTCTCCTTGGTACTTATCTGCTATTCTTTTCCAAATCAATTCTTGCAAAAGTGCTCATGACTAATAATAACTTGATATATCCCCTTATTTATTCAGCAATCCTTTACTTAGCCACTGCTACCAGCCATAAATTGTTATTTTCCCCAGACAACTGCTTACATAAAGAAGAACCCTGGGGATACTCAACTGCTACACAACGGGATGAATGGGTCTCTAATGGTAAGATTCACTATGGCTGTACTGTTGAGTTAGGGGTCAGGGTACTAAAAAAGAGAATAATTTAAGTCATAGGTAGATGTTTTTCTTGTTCTTTATTATCATAAAAATAGTTGCTTTCTCTACGTATGCATGAAACGAGTTAAGACAGATGTTCCTTTTCTTTTCCCATTCGTTTATTAGTTTCATAATCTATTGGTCACCGTTTATCAAGCAGTAAGCACTACAAAAAGACAGTTATATGTTCTTCATCCTTCTCAAACAAGGAAATTAGAATGTTTTCTCTTGATGACCTCTCAAGCTCTCATCCCATCTTGTGAAAGTGCAGGTGCAATGAGAAATTTTATTTAGGTTACACACAGACTTACTTATATACCATGCCTGATTTAAGTGGGCATTTTATTGCAACTTCTTTCCAAATTCTTAAAGCGAATCAAGTTGCCAAAATGCTAAAAAGCCATTTTACCAAGTGTTGAAATGTAAAAGTCATCTGGAAACTTTTTTTCCTTCCCTGGGATTTCAGAATCGTTGGATGATAGAATTTGAGGAGACCCTTAGAGATCATCTAGCCCCAGGCTCTTGTTCCAGTAAAAAATCTCTGCAGGTCCAAAGAGGATAAATGGCTTTCCTAAGAACAAAGAGTTGTAAGGGATGGTACTGGGACTGAAATTTTATACTTGCTTTTGTTATGTTTATCTCTTTATACAAAGAAAATATGAACAGGTCTGTCTTTGTCTTTTTACTCTTGCTCCTCTGAGAATTATGTAATATTAAAGGCATGTTGGATTCCTGCCCTAAGAATGTGGGTTATATGCAAGCAACTAAGAAGCCCTCCAAAGATATATTGCATTACACTCTTTCCCGTAGGCATAAAAGAAGTTGTGAGGTCAAGAGAGAGAATGTCAGGTCGAGACACAGGAGGGCACCAAATTATCTCTTTTCACTGGAATTATCTATCTACTTTTGGGGTGGAGAAAAAGCTATAGTTGACTGGTATGCTTGAGGGTGAATACAGAAACATGGAACTTCTCACAATGCTGATTTGCTGATATGATTAGACTGTGTCCCCACCCAAATATCTTGAATTGTAGTTCCCATAATCCTACCTATCATGGGAGAGACCCAGTGGAAGGTAATTGAATCAAGGGGGCAGTTACTCCCATGCTGCTGATAGCGAGTGAGTTCTCACAAGATCTGATGACTTTATAAGGGACTTTTCACTCTTTTCCTTGGTACTTCCTTTTCCTGCCACCATGTGAAGGAGGATGTGTCTGCTTCCCTTTCTGCCATGATTGTACGTTTCCTGAGGCCTCCCCAGGTGTGTTAGTCCATTTTCACTCTTCTGATAAACACATACCTGAGATTGGGCAATTTACAAAGGAAAGAGGTTTAATGGAGAACTCACAGTTCCCCGTGGCTGGGGAAGCCTTACAATCATGGAGGAAGACAAGGAGGAGCAAGTCATATCTTACATGGATGGTGGCAGGGAAAAATAGAGAGCTTGTGTAGAAAAACTCCCATTTTTAAAACTGTCAGATCTCATGGGCCTTTTCACTATCATGAGAACAGCACAGGAAAAACTTGCCTCCGTGATTCAATTACCTCCCACCAGGTCCCTTTCACAACACATGGGAATTCAACATGAGATTGGGATGCGGACACAGCCAAACCATATCACCAGTCATGTGGAACTGTGAGTCAATTAAACTTCTTTCCATTATAAATTACTCAGTCTTGGTTGTGTCTTTATTAGCAGTTGGAGAACAAACTAATATAGTAAATTGGTACCAGGTACTGGGGTGCTGCTATAAAGATATTTAAAAATGTGAAAGCAACTTTGAAAATGGGTAACAGGCAGAGGTTGGAATATCTTGGAAGGTTCAGAAGATGATAGGAAAATGTGAGAAAGTTTGGAACTTTCTAGATACTTGGAGGGCTCATAAGACAGGAAGACGTGGAAAAGTTTGGAACTTCCTAGGGACTTGTTGATTGGCTTTGATCAAAATGCTGATAGTGATATGGACAATAAAGTTCAGAGAGAGATGGTCTCAGATGGAGATGAGGAACGTTTTGAGAACAGGAGCAAAGGTGATTTTTATTCTGCTTGAGCAAAGAGATTGGCAGCACTTTGCCCCTGCCCTAGAGATCTGTGAAACTTTGAACTTGAGAAAGATAATTTAGAGTATCTGGCAGATATTTCTAAGTGGCAAAGCATTCAAGAGAAAACAGAGCATAAAAGTTTGGAAAATCTGCAGCCTGATGATGCAATAGTAAAGAAAAATCCATTTTCTGGGGAGAAATTCAAGCCTGCTGCAGAAATTTACCTAAGTAACAAGGAGCGGAATGTTAATCACCAAAACAATGGGAAAAATGTCTCCTGGCATGTCAGAGCTGTTTGTGGCAGCCCTTGCCGTCACAGGCATGGAGGCCTAGGAGGAAAAAATGTTTTCCTGCACCAGGTCCAGGGTCTTGTTTCTGTGTGCAGCCTAGGGACTTGGTGCCCTGCATCCAAGCTGCTCCAGCCATGGCTAAAAGGGGCCAAGGTACAGCTCAGACCATGGCTTCAGAAGGTGCAAGTCCCAAGCCTTAGCAGCTCCCACATGGTGTTGAGCCTGCGGGTACACAGAAGTCAAGAATTGAGGTTTGAGAACCTCTGCCTAGATTTTAGAGGACGTATGGAAATGCCTGGGTGTCCAGGCAAAAGTTTGCTGCAGGGAGAGAGCTCTCATGGAGAACCCCTGCTATGGCAATGCAGAAGGGAACTGTAGGATCAGAGCCCTCACATAGAGTCCCACTTGGGCACTGCCTAGTGGAGCTGTGAGAAGACAGCCACTGTTCTTCAAACCCCAGAGTGGTAGATCCACCAATAATTTGCATTGTGCACCTGGAAAGGCTGCAGACACTCAACATCAGCCTGTGAAAGCATCCAGGAGGGGACCTGTACCCTACAAAGTCACAGGGGCAGAGCTGCCCAAGGCCAAGGGAGCCCTCCTCTTGTATCAGTGTGACCTGGATGTGAGACATGGAGTCAAAGGAGATCATTTTGGAACTTTAAGGTTTAATGGCTGTCCCACTGGATTTTAGACTTGCATTGGGCCTGTAGCCCCTTCATTTTGGCCAATTTCTCCCATTAAGAACAGGTGTATTTACCCAATGCTTGCATCCCCATTGATCTAGAAAGTAACTAACTTGCTTTTGATTTTACAGACTCATGAGCAGAAGGGGCTCGCCTTGTCTCAGATAAGACTTTGGACTTGGACTTTTGAGTTAATGCTGGAATGAGTTAAGACTTTAGGGGACCATTGGAAGGGCAAGGTTGTGTTCTGAAATGTGAGGACATGAGATTTGAGAGGGGCCAGAGGCAGAATGATATGGTCTGCCTCAGTGTCCCCACCAAAATCTTATTTTGAATTGTAGCTCCCACAATCCCCATGTGTCATGGGAGGGACCCAGTGGGAGGTAATGGGGATGTTACCCCCATGCTGCTGTTCTTGTGATAGTGAGTGAGTTCTCACAAGGTCTGATGGTTTTATAAGGGTCTTTTCCAGCTTTTGCTTAGCACTTCTCCTTCCTGCCACCATGTGAAGAAGGACATGATAGTAAGTTTCCTGAGGCTTCCCCAGCCTTGGGGAACTGTGAGTCAATTAAACCTCTTTCCTTCATAAATTACTCAGTCTTGAGTCTGTCTTTATTAGCAGCATGAGAGTAGATGAACACACTTACATTCTTAAAGCCTAGAGCTATAGAAAATAAACACAGGCTGGGTGTCCACAGGTAGAAACAATTTGCTGAGGTCAGAAGCCCTTCTACCTTATGCCAAACCTTCAATGGTCCAAGATGCAAGAAAACTGTGATAGTTTGTATTTTCACAAAGTGATTCTTCAGAAGATATCATGAAAAATTGATGCAGAGGTTTTACTGAACCAGAATGATTTTTCACCTTTGTTTTAAACTTTTCAGCCAGAGTCACTTGCCAATAGCCTCAGGAAAATATAAGATGAATGTCCATCTGTTCAGAAACCTACAGAATCATCTGTTTTCATGAAGATAGGACTCTTGTCAGCATGTCATCTTGCATCATATAATTCACCCTCTTCATCCTCCAGCTGATTTAAGCAGTATTTCAATTGGTGACCCTCAAATCCCATTAATGAGTTTGATATTCCTTCCTGCTATGCTGGTTCTTCATTTGTCTGAGAGGTGGTGAGGAGAAATGAAATGTTACCTGACATATCTGTTCTATAGCAAGAGGAGATAATTGAGACTCCAGAGCAAAACCATAGCCTTGCTTTGAAAGGGAAGCAAGCTTCAATAACATGTGTGCAATTCAGGGTCACAAATATTCGACTAAGTTAAAGGTCTTTATTTTTTATGGTCATCATAGAGAGAATAAAAAGAGCTCTGAGTTAGCCACTGGAATGAGAAGTAGACAGACATCAGCCTGGGTGTTTCAATTAGCAATTAGGAACATGGTGTTTCAGTTCATAGTCACTGTGGAGCACTTTGGTAAGCTCTGGAAGATGCTATGTAAAATAAATTTATCTAGGACCAAGATATAATTTGTCCTTCTACACTTGCCTTTCAAACAGTACAGCTAACCTCAGAAAAATGAAAATTCTAGGAATACAGAATACTGCATTCATATCACGGTGCTAAAACAACCAGGAACTGGACTACCCACGCTTAACCACTGTTCTACTATTGGATGAGTCATGGGGAAGGCATTGACCCAGATCAGAACTGTAGGTTCTGATCCTTTTTTTTTTTTTCAGGTAGGTATAGCCACAGGTTCTAGGGGTTTCAGTGTAAGCATTGGTCTTCTGGTAATATGCTCAGTTCAAGTGGTGTAATCTTATTGATGCCTGTACACATCTACTAAATAAAAGTGGTGTTTCTGCCTTCTTGTTTCCCATAGGAATCTCCTTATGTGTCTGTAATATAGTTTGCTGTGTGAATATCTATTTTCACCATTGGGTTGTTAGCTCCTTGCAGTCAGGGACTATGCCTTATTCATTTTTACATTCCTCCCTTTCCTCAGAGCCTAGCACAATGCTTAGCCATAAAATAGACCTTCAAATATTTGTTGAATTATGTTGAATTAGTTGCTGTAGTAAAGTTTATAATGACCTAAGGCACGTTGCCAAATGATGCTTGCTTGAACTTCTTCCAAGACCAAAAAGGAGATATTTAATTGTGCCCTTCAGGTGGGAGGAGATGCTATATTCTACTTTGAATAAAAAGAACTTTAAAAACTGATTTAAGAACCATAATTATGACGAACTATGGAGACCCTTAGCGGTGGTAGCACTTTCTGCATTATAAACTTAAGCACCTGAAAACATTTTAGAGAGGGAGAGCTAGAGAGACTTTTGTAGCAGCAAGCAAAATGCAGCACTATTACAGGATAACTCCTCTCTGCTTTCCACAGTTTTGTCTAGGAAGAGACCATCGTCCATCCATCTACTCTGGCACAACGGATTACACTGACCTTCTGATGGCACAGGATCCATCAACATCTATCAGAAGACTTTAGAAGAAGTTCCGCTGAATGGAAATAGTCCTCTCTTGGCTTCACACACATTCTAAGACAGAGGCTGGTGGCAAACTTGAACATTTCCACAGAGGCCAGGATGAGAACATATGTGCCCTTGTGGGATTTGAGGAATGAAGGAGGAAATGAAATCATTATATGAGAAAGTTATATAAAAATTTGGAATCTTCCCTGAAGGTAGGAAAACTCAAAGAAGATATTCAGGTGGATTTTGACAGGGCATAGGTATGACTAATACACACAATATACTATCATGTGCCATAACCATGATTAATGGTAGCTCTTAGACCTGAAAAAGCAATAGCTAGCATATCACATACTCAGATACCCTTATAATTTTGTTCTTAGTCTACCTAACATCTTCTGTCTCTCCCATAAAGACTCAGCTCATATATAACACCTTCAGAAACCTACAGAATCATCTGTTTTCATGAAGATAGGACTCTTGTCAGCATATCATCTTGCATCATATAATTCACCCTCTTCATCCTCCAGCTGATTTAAGCAATATTTCAATTGGTGACCCTCAAATCCCATTAATGAGTTTGATATTCCTTCCTGTTATGCTGGTTCTTCATTTGTCTGAGAGGTGGTGAGGAGAAATGAAATGTTACCAGCAGACCCATGAGTCAACCCTCCAAGCCTAAGAGATTCAGGGACTAATTCTAAAAGAACTGAAATAAGAAACGGTGCCCCATAGCAGAAAGCAGAAAGCAAAAGTGGCTTGAAATGCCCATAAAGGACTATAGAACAGACCAGAACAAAAGGGAGACAATATTGTTGCTTATACTAGTTAAACATTGGCCCCAATTTGCTAGTGAAGAGAAAGGAAACTTTGATATCGGGACAGTTGATAACCCCTTATGTGACTCATTTTGGGTATGTGGGATAAACTGTATATAGTTTTCACCATAGAGATGAGTTCAGTCATCCTCATGAAAGCTTTTTCTATATGATGCTTCAAGTTAACACATCTATCTAAATGTTATTATCTGTAGATAAAAGTAGAGATATAGCTGGACAGGATGAACTCTACCTCAAGATGGAAATCAAGATTTTGATGCTCTCTTTTAATCTGGCAAGTAAGCAATTACCCTTCAAGAACCTTCTAGTAAAACCATCTCCTGTGAATGTATAATAGATACAAGAAGACCTTCAATAGCAATCCCTCTGCTTGTATTATCAGACTTGTTTATGTATTCCTGTTCTGACCTAGTACATTAACACTGACATTCTGATTCTACCCTGTGACACTACTTGGTCTTTTAGCAGGTGGGGTTGAGCTTCCTGGCTCTATAACTTGCTGTGCCCAATATTTGGCTGAATCTCAGGACAGAGGTTTTAGATCTCAGGCCATTCTTGCAGCTTCTAGCTTCATTGGCAACCAACATTTTCTACCATAAGTTTGTTACATCAGTGTCTGGATATACAACAGCTCTTCATAAGAGTCTCAAGTACAGACAGAATGTCATTCCTCTTTATCACTTAAAAACAAGTCCGCCTGAAGATGCTTTGAAAAGTATAAAAAGTTTTCTTTTTTTCCAACTTGTTGAATTTCAAAAGCATCCCTGACACAAATTTCTGTTTCTTCATCATCCTTTAAGGAAATAAATATCATTGTTCAGGTTTCCTGCTCTGTGAAACAGCAGCACAGAGAGGGTAAGTGAAGTGTGTCAGATGCACAACTAGTCAATTGCGGAAGGGCTGATGTTTCTAATGCAAGTTGTGAATACCTAGGTCTTCAAATAATTACAACAGTCTTCCAGGTAAAGTTACACAACTCTCAAAGATGCTGCCTAATAACTTTTATAAACTTTTTCCTATGTTGAAAGTGTATTTTTCAAATGCCACCTATAGTCATGGTTTCATGGTTTTAAAAAGTGCTGTACCTGTTATTGCAGCTATGGTCATCAAAATCATTTTTAAAACATAAGCTTACTCTTTAACAACAATCACCAAATTAGAGTTTGTCAATGGAAAGTTGCAAGTCCAATCATTTCAGTGCAAAAAGCCTGGTATTCTAATCCCAAAGAAATGGAGGACGTGTTATTAGCCTTGGTCTGCTGTTCATAATTTTTGTGTCATGAGATATTTGTGTGACAACGTTAAGAAGCCAGCATTGAAAACTTACTGAAGGAACACAAATGGTTATGTGGAGGAGGTGAGGATAGATGAATGTCCTCAAATCTCCATTCAGCATCCATAGAATCCTCTGCAAGTGTCTCACTATGATGGTTGTAAAGTCAAGATTCCACAAGGTTCATAAAAAAATGGCTGCACAGATGCCAGTGTTTTTCTCCCAAGTCTTGCAGCAAGGTATTAGGAATAGAAGTTAGTCCTGCTCTTTTATCACTCTCCAAGGAATCTGTATTAGTTTCCTAGGTCTGTCTTAAAAAAGTAGCATGAACTTAGACCTTAAAATATGCTCTATCACAATTCTGGAGGCTGGAATTCTGAAGTTAAAGAAATCCAAAATTCTAAGGAGTCATTCTTGGTGTTTCTTGACCTGTAGATACGTCATAGCAGTCCCATGGCCATTGTCTTCCATCTGTGTGCATCTGCCTCTGTGTCCAAGTTCCCTTTTTTATAAAAACACCAGTCATATTAGATTAAGACTCACCCTAATGATCTCTTTTTAACTTGATTATCTGTATAAAGTCCTTATTTCCAAATAAGATCCCATTTTCAAGTAACAGGGGTAAGGACTTAAACATATCTTTTTGGGTCTACACAATTCAACCCATATCAGAAGCCTATTCAAAAGTTAAACCTCCAAGAAAAAATATGGCTATGATGGCTTTTGACTCACATTTATCAGAAAAAAAAAATCAAAGCATATAATTTTTAAATGATCTTATTTCAGATCAAAGATTTAAATTGAAATTCTTAGGTAAATAATTGATTTTGTAAAGTAAGCCTATGAAGAAAGCAAATTCTGTGCCACTGCAAACTCCACACTCATCCCTCTTCTCTGGTTCCATAGCTCTTTGCACATACCACTCTTCTGGTATTTATCATTTTGCGTCAGTATCTTAACACATACATGCCTCCCTCTCTAAACTGTGGGGTCTTAGGTCAGAGACTGCTTTATTGTTTTCTTGAAAAATACTAGGCACTCGACAGTGCTTAGCAGAATATCTGGCACATAGTGGTCACTTGATAAATATTTGTTGAATGGAGAAATGAATTAACACAAAGTAGGGGCAATATAGTGTTCATGAAATAAAAGCTCTGGAGCTCAAGAACCCTTAGCTCTAGTCTGCAGGCTATTATTAATAAGTGGTGTGACCTTAGCAAATCACTTCATGTCTTTGTGTCTGGTTTTGTCATCTGTACAATGGGAACATTGAATTAAATGCCCTCTAAGTTTCCTGTAGGGTCTGCTCCTGCCTAGAGAATTCTGGGTAATTTTCACACCAGTTGAAACAGATGGTAGTGAATGAATACCAGACCTTGCCACAGCATTTTCATGCACCCTTGCAACTGACTAATACAGGCAGGGAAATACAGTAAAACTCTAAAGATGCAGACCCTTGCCAGTTCCTTACAGCTGTCTTGCTCTTCAGTCTCACTCATGTTTCTCCCTGGACGCTCTTGACTGGCATTGAGATCTCTCAGTGCTTAAGAAAGCCCGCTTTGTACACATCCTTCCTTTGCCCTTTGCCTGGAAATTCCATGATCTATTTCTGATGTCCTTTTGGCCAGTTAGTTCTTGCAGAGGTGCGGAGAACTCTCTGCAAGTTACAGGTCATGATCCTCATTGTTCTTTTCAAATAGAACAGAATACCTGCTTGCCTTTGTGTGGACACCCTGACAGTGTCCTCTTTCCCTTTTAAAATAGATCATGAATCAACAATGTAGTATGTCAGTCAAGTCTGATGTTTTAGGCAAGGTTTATAAATATCTGTGATGATGGAAGGATTTTTCTAAAAGGAAATCTATCTCTATGTTCAAGTTTACTCCAGCTGGTTCTGTATTCGCTTCTGTTTAGTATTTTTTCTCTTATTCTTAGTCTCATTATTTACTGAAAATTAACCTATTCTAAGACTAGAGATGGAAAGTGGGAAAGAAAACAGGATTTCTTTTTCAGAATTGCATATAACACAGAAATAAATGGCAGTAGTATACATTTTCCCAGTGCCTCAGTTTCTTATTGGCAAAATGAGTTCAATGGTATTCACTATCTACCTCAAAGACTTATTGGAAGGATTGATTAGGTAATTACAGAACCCTTTGATTTTGTCCAATATACATTAAGAGTCAACTAACAATTTAAAAGTCTATCTCTAGGTGTGTTTCACAGCCCTAGTCTGGCTTCACTTATAGTCAGTCATAGAACTGTATTCAGTGAGAGGTTTTAGTGATTTCCATCAAAACTAAAACAGCTAACTAAATAAAAGCCTAAATTACAACCACGTCTGGACATAAGGGGATGCCATAATTAGTCATGAAAAGAGATTAATCTTTCCACTCTCAAGTCCCAGAACTAAGAGACATTCATTCAAACAACAACTTCTTCTTCTTTTTTTTTTTGAGACGGAGTCTCTGTTGCCCAGGCTGAAGTGCAGTGGCATGATCTCAGCTCAATGCAATCTTCACCTCCTAGGTTCAAGCGATTCTTCTGCCTCAGCCTCCCTAGTAGCTGAGATTACAGGTGCTTGCCACCACATCCAGCTAATTTTTGTATTTTTAGTAGAGGTGGGGTTTCACCATGTTGCTGAGACTGGTCTGGAACGCCTGACCTCAGGTGATCTGCCTGCCTTGGTCTCCCAAAGTGCTGGCAGTCAAACAAGCTTTTAAAATCAGGCAGCTGACTACAGTAACTCAAAAAATATGGATGATTATAAAAAGCGACCTAGAAAAAAATTAAACATTGTGACATATCCTAATTTTTTGATGTCAGGAAAAAGTATACTTATATCCCTTCCTTCTCAGGGATTTTCTTATTCCAACTCTCAGCAAAAAGAATATTTTTGAAGACTCATGAATATTTCCTTTTCCTTTGTGTATAGGCCATCTATATGAATATGAAGGAAGGTTGGAATTCTTGGTTTATTTTCTCCAGGAAAACATGTGACTCCTTTAGGTTTGCACCACAGAGAACAGAAACGTTCGCTTTGGACAGCACGGTAGTGGAAGGAATGAAAGAGCAGGCCTCAGCACCATTTGACTAGGTATGAGATACAATCAAATTCCTTAATCTTTCTTAGTTTCAGTTTACCCATCTGTGAATAAAAACTATAATGCCTGCTCTGCTACCGCAAAGGGTTTAGCTTTTCTGGCCATATTTTTCTTATCTTCGCATTATTCTTTTGTAGTCTTTCTCTATGTGTCTCTCTTTCAATATTTTGCACATAATTTTGACAGTCTGGATTCATGAGAGAGCTCCTCATGCAGCCACGGAGGTTTCCGTAGCGCCTGAGGTCATATTTCCAGAATTACCTTTCCAAGCTTGCTGTCATTTCTTCTTTAGTCATCTCTTCTTTTAGACACTCTGGTCATAGGAGCATATCTCTTCTTTGCTCATGTCCATATTAACTGGCTCATTGTAGGACCTCTGTAACTCTGTTGAAAGAATAGTGAATGGAATCTGATTTCCTGTAATACCCAACTTTACCCAACATTTTATTCATTGCCTGTTAAAGTTCCTAGAAGTTTATTACATTCACTTTCTTTCATGGTCCCCATCTTTTTTGCTTTACAAGAATAAAATTCAGGTCAGAGGTTTCCTGGTTAGTTCATTCCATCTTAAAATCAAAGAAAATGGAGGCAAGGAAGTCAAGGTTTTATTAGATTACCTTTTTCTCCCCCCCAAGAATGACATGCCCCAATTATCAAAATCTCTCCTTCATTACTCAAACTCTTAGGTAAGTGCTTCCTACACTGAGCCAGTCATAACAATTATATAAACAAATTATTCAAAATAGATAACTAAGTTCTTTCCCAAATAGGTTGAATCGGAATCTCCAGAAAGTTAAACTTAGACATCTGCATTTTTTAAAAAGGTTTATCCAAGTGTTTCCAATAAAGCTAGGTCTGAGGAACACTGTCTTGAAAAGTTGTTTTTTAAGCCTGGGCAGAAAGTTTCTCCTGGGTTTTTCAATACCAAAACCCCAGAGTCTCCTTCTTGAGGTGTGCAAAACAGATTCTACAAAGGATTTTTCTTTGGATGAGTCTGCCTTTGTTTAAAAAAGAGACAAATTGTGGGAACTGGATTAGTTTTCCAAGGCTACCATTACAAAATATCATGAAGTGAGTGGCTCAAGCAACAGAAATTTATCGTCACATGTTTCTGGAGGGTAGAAGCCTGAGATCAAGGTGTCAGTGAGGCCATGCTGCCTCTGAAGGCTCTAGGGAAAGGTTTGTTTCAGGTCTCTCTCCTAGCTTCTGGTAGCTCCTTGGCTTGTGACCACATAACTCCAATCAGAGCATGGCATTCCCCCTTGGCCTGTGCATGTCTGTCTAGATACCAAAAGTGCCAAGAAAATGAGAGTGGAGGGAGCTGTCTTATATGCATGTTTCTTGCTATCTTTTAAAAAGCTGCTGGAGTAAAAACAGAAAATGCATTTCTGGTCCTAAGGTAGAGGAAGGGAAAGATGAAACCCTCAGAAAGCCAAAGGTCATAGAAGAAAGAAAATTTCTGAAGACAAGACATAATAAGAGGAATACCAGAAGACATGCTGACGGATGCATGAGAAATTTACAATATAATTGACAGGAAATTATGGCTTGAGCTGAAGTAACAAATCATTAAATGAATATCAGAGAAAATAAATCAAAAATGATACTCTTCAGGGACAAATAACCTGGTAGATGCTACCAAGAAACTGCTAACTAATGTGCACGTGTGAGAGAAAAAGAGCTTCAAAGCAGCATTTGTGGTGACAAACAGTGACAAATGGTGAAGGACTTCAACTAGACAAAGAAACTGCAACACATTTCAGCGTATTAGACCAACACAAGACAATGAATCAGGAAAACCTGCCCGGAAAACAATGCAAGGGCACACGGACTGAAAACAATGAAGGCTCGCCCTGCAGAAACATTGGTGTGCTCAATCGACCAGGTTCAATCTAGTCATCTGGAAAAAATTGTTAGAATACTGACCTTGCACAATCTTCACACTAAAGACCTGCTAGTCAGATAGATTGTCTTCTTTATTCTTATAGCAAATGTACTGAAAAAATAGTGTGAAAATTTAATCTTACATAATTGATGAAAATCACAGCGGATTCTATCTCTAAGAAATTAAAAATACACATTAAGCTATACTTTCATAAACCACTGGTTTATTTTGTCCTTTTGTGATAGGCATACAATAACATTATACTAATCCAGAACTCAAACTTTAGACATGCAACTTTATGAAACACAGCTGAAAACTAAAATATAAACACCGAAGTCCTTTGAAGAGTCCAAAGAGGTATTGCCAAAGTGTATCATTAAAGCCAATGTAGTTGCCTGTTAGGGGAGATGCTCTATGCCTTCTTCTAAAACTGTTTGCACATAGCTACCATATGTTGGATTATCCGGTTCTCCAACTAGTGTCAGCTGAGGAGCAAATTATCGAAAGGACACAGTATATCAGTTCAGGGTGACGCATTAATAGCTGCAGGAGGTGACAGCTGAGAGCAAATGGAAACCATAGAAATGATAAAAATGAAACTCAAGAACAAAAAAAACAGCAATGATCTGAAGTTGCTTAATAAAGGGAAGCAGCTCTGTGCATCTCAATTATTCCAAGAGCATGTTTGAATTATAGTATGCTATCATAACAGATGATTACAATGATGACCCTGAGACAACAAGAAAAAAATAAATTTGGTTCCAGATGCATCATTTAAGATGGCAGAAAAATGTGCAATAAAATTTTAGAAAGATCTTCCACCAAATGATTTTTCAAAGTTTTAATGTTTAAAATAATAAACCCACACTATTCAAAAAGTTTCGCTCTTAAAAATGACTCATTCTTTGTGGCATTCACAAAATCTCATATTATATTTCTGTAGCCCAGACCTGTCTTTTGAATCCCACACCCAGATTTCAAAAAGTTTGTCAGACATCTCTGTTTACATGCCCCACTGGTTCTTTTCATTACACATCTGAACACGAGCTATGTCCACCCACAAAGTCTCTCCTTATGATCAGTTGCGTGCCGCTATCCATGCAGTCATCCAAGTCAGAACCTTTGAATCTAATCTTGATTTTTCCTTCTGCTTCTGGCTTACATTTACTTAGTTAAACAAACTTTCCATCTAAGCCTAGAAGCCTACTTTATATCTATGTCCCAATCTTCACCCGAGCTTGCACTATTTCTAGCACCCCTCTCTCTCACAGCCAACTTCTGTTAGAGATCATTTCCTATTTGCCATTTGTGATGGTTTCAGTGTATCTCCTCCAATATTCAGGTGTTGAAATTAACGGGTAATGTGATGATATGAAGAGCTGGGGCCTTTAACAGGTAATTAGGCCATGAAGGCTCCTCTCTCATGAATGGTACTAAGGTCCTTATGAGAAGGCTTCATGTAGCATTTGGCTAGCTTGCTGTACCAAATTGCTGTACTGCCATGTGAGGACACAGCATTCTTCTCCTTTGAGGGTGCAGCAATGGGTGTCATTTTGGAAGCAGAGAGCAGCCCTTGCCAGACAGTGGAGCCTACTGGGCCCATAATCTTGAATGTTTCAGCCTCAAGAGCTGTGAGAAATACATTTCTGTTTTATTTAAATAAGTTCCTTAGTTTCAAATATTTCGTTAGAACGCTATAAACAGCTCCTAAATTTCTGGAATATACAATATAAAAAATTAAATAACCTTAATAGAATGTCTAATTATTGCAGTGCTTCCATATCGATTACCTATTTTTAGGTAAACATAGCGTATGAAACAATGTTTAGAATATGTCACTTTATATGTATCTTTATAGAACAGTCTTTTCGCTGGATCATCTCATTAGTTCCTCACAACAACTTCCTCAGAGGCATCCTTATCATCGTTGCCATGGTGAAGAAATCAAGTTTCACCAAGACTCTAGAATTTGCCTGAGTTTACTTCAGTAAGATGTAACAGATGAAAAGCAAGACCTAAGTTTTTTGACTTAGTATTCTTCCCACTTATTCCTCTCTTCTGCTCAGCTTCTCATCCATCAAAATGTTCTTTGAGCGAATATGAAAATCTGAAGGCAGAAGAATGTAAACATTTAGTGAACAGAAACCGCTTTTAATTTTCTTGAAGTAAGGGTAAGCATTGTCCATTCCAACTGTGAAAGGAAGACTATATCAGTTGGGATACTGATAAGAGTTAGATGACCTACTTAGTGTGTTAAATGAAGAAACCTCAATAACCTCAATGAAAGCATTATTCACACAGACAAAAAAATAAATTAAGCCTCCCAGCAAAAGATAGTGAGGTACTCAGGGACTAGCAACAGTGGGAGAATGTTATGCACATAGGCCTAAAGAGGCAGGGATGAGAATAATGTTACTGGTACTCAGAAAAAGTGGCAGCAAAAGAAAAGGAACCACAACCCAGGAATTGTGCCCATAGAAGAAGAAACACAGGCACTGACAAAACCGTGGCCCACCAGGATACAGGAGAGAAAGAAACAATGGTAGCGCTCCCTTTCCTTTCTTCAATGTCTTGCAAGTATCTTCCATTCACAGAACCTAAGTAAAAGTGAGAGAAAAAGTGGAGCCCAAGTAATGTGATTTTTAAGACTAGACTTCTGAGGCAGAGCGCAGGATGAGAAGGACAAAGAATGTAACTGGAGGGAAAATAAAAAAATGAACATCACAGAAACTCCTCTACATGCTGGAGAAAGGAAGCATGCCACTCTCCTATTAGTTCTTGGAACTCTTATGGTAATAGGATATGGGTTATGTTATTCAGTGGCTTTTTATTAAAATTAATTATGTCAAGTGACTCCTGTTTAATGAGGCCACAACTGCGATCATGGGCCTTGGAACCAGCTCAGTTTCCTCCACTAAAGGGCACTATGAATAGGAAAGTTATTTAATTTCTCCAAGCCTCAGTTTCATTACCTGGTAAATGAGAGAAATGATAGCCTTCAACTCATAAGACATTCTGAGGAATTAAATGAGATAATGGAGTTAACATGAAGTATCTGGTGCACATGGTAAGAGTTTGATACACACGCATTATTTTAAGTCATATAACAAGGAGTAAAGAATACCGAAAGACCACCATTCCCCTATAGAATACCTGTATTAGGTACAGAGGACATGTGGAAAATCCAAGGAATTGAAGTACTGTGAGAGCCTTATTTTTATGAAGTTTTCACTCATTCGATGAAGTTTTTAAACATTTCTTTGCCGTGCCTTTGTCAAGCTGATGTAACCTGTACAGAATAGCATATTCCCAGAAAAAGGCTTTTAAATACATAAATAACATTCATAGAATTATACATGAAAACAATTATAAAAACATTTGCATATTTACATATAAAACCATCAGAAAACTTAAAAAACAAATTTATGACATAGTAATGTATTTCTTTTTTAGTAATACATTACAAAATAAGTGCTAATAGTTATACTAATAACTTACATTATTTTGTAATAATACAAGACAACATTTCTAGGTATCAGCAATATCTATCATTTGCAAATAGAATATCTGTTATTTCTATTGCTGACACCGATATGGCTAGTACTGCTGGAATTCGCCACTTTACATTTGCAATTGAGAGAACTAATGATCAGTTAGTAGAGGTTAATGAAAAAAGATAAATGTTTTCATATCACAGTTCACAGATCACATTGGTTTATACCCACAAAGCATTTGGGGTGTATATGTTTTGTAGTCTCACATGATGTCTGGGAAATAATATTGACTCAATAAATGTTTGCTAAACTGAACTAAATATAAACAAAAGAACTATACATACATACATATAAAAATAAAGTATTAAAAATAATTACTTGCATATAGTGAATTACTCTTAGTAAACCAATAAGATTCTACTCATGCAGGTAAGATTTCATTAGATCCCACCTGTAAACAAAAATAGACACAACATGTCTCATGTATACAAGAGAACCAGTTCCTTGCATTATCCTGTAATCACAAGGCTTTAAGAGAAGACATAAAGAAAAGACTATGCACTATTCACAATAGCAAAGACTTGGAATCAACCCAAATGTCCATCAGTGACAGACTGGATTAAGAAAATGTGGCACATGTATACCATGGAATACTATGCAGTCATAAAAAAGGATGAATTTGTGTCCTTTGTAGGGACATGGATGCAGCTGGAAACCATCATTCTTAGCAAACTATCACAAGAACAGAAAACCAAACACTGCATGTTCTCACTCATAGGTGGGAACTGAACAATGAGATCACTCGGACTCGGGAAGGGGAGCATCACACACCGGGGCCTATCATGGGGAGGGGGCAGGGGGGAGGGATTGCATTGGGAGTTATACCTGATGTAAATGACGAGTTGATGGGTGCTGACGAGTTGATGGGTGCAGCACACCAACATGGCACAAGTATACATATGTAACAAACCTGCATGTTATGCACATGTACCCTAGAACTTACAGTATAATAATAAAAAAAAAAAAAAATTCACCCCTAAAAAAAAAAAAAAAAGAAAAGACTATGGAGAATGTTAAGGAATAGACATTTAAAATCTGACAGTAAAGGATAAGATAAATCAGGAATAATCATTTTATACATAAAATTTCTTCTCTGAAGAAGAAAAAAAATGCTCATAAATCAGTAACTGACCCCAAACAACACATAAGAAAAGAAGATCAACAAATCACAAAAGATGTAGAACCCCTGGTAACCAGTCCATGTGAACGTGCTCATTCTCCTTGAGAAGCAAAGTACATAGGGGGACTTGAAAAATCACCACACACTCCTACTACCTATCAAGTTGTCAAAAAATGCTGGGAAGGTTGTGATGAAATGGGAACTTTTCATACATTGCTTGAATATGAGAAAGTAACCTGGATCAACCATCAGGCAAATAATTTGGCAAAAGGCATCAAAGCCTTAAAACATTACTGCTGAGCTTAATACAATACCTAATTTAATGTAAAACAACCCTATGAAACAGATCTGAATGTCCTCATTTCATAAAAGAAGACCCAAAGGATCTGGGAGGCTGTTTCCTCCTAGCCATAGAGCTAGTGGGACGCAGCAACAAGATTCCCATCCAGGTCTCTCTAGCACCAGAGCCTGTGCTTTGTCCACCACACTCCATCACCTAAGCTTTGGGCAAACAATTAGATCTTTGCTAATATGACCTAACACAGTAATTTCAATACAAACAGGCTACACACATCATGACATTTATTGAAACATTCTGAATAATACCAAGATAAACTCAAAGCCCAATAATAGAGGAAAGGTTAAGGGAATTATTAGGAATTACTTTTCTAATTAGTTTACAGCTATTTAAAAATCTATTGCTAAGTGCTGATAATAAAATGGAGAAATACGTGTGGTACCTTCGGTGACAAATGAGAGTATAAAATAGTACTATTACAATTATGAAAAGTTTTAAAAAATAATTATACAAACAAAAGTGACTCAAAATACATATAAATGTTAAGTGACTCTGAGTGGTAGACTTTGAGTAATTTTTTCTCTCTTCTTTCTAATTTACTGGATTTCTACATTTTCTATAATTGGTATTCATAACATTTGTGATGAAGGCAATATAAATTTATTTTTAAAGCTGAAAACAGGAGATAAATGATATAAAGAATATATTTAGATTGTATAAGAGCCTAAATTTCTCATAATTAGTCATAATATGCTCTGTCAAACCTAACACTTCATTTCCAACAGTTAATGTTTTAATGTGTTTTGAGAGGCATTGCCATCTCTGTTGATATTACCTTGAAAGATCAATATTGATGGTCATTATATGCAAAACAGGGCACCAACACAGAGTTCAAAATTCTGTTTGTCCCTGGACTTTGCCATTTTAATTAGTTTTGTGATTTGGGGGGAAAGTCCTAACCCCTCTGAACCTTATTTACAAAAGATTATCATCATTAAATTATTATTATTTAAAATGGTTACCATGAGTTGGTTGAATATGCCATTCTAGAATGACATTAATCATTAAGGGTGGAGGTTATCCCATACAGATAGTCAACTCAATGTGTATATTGACACCCAACTCTTCAAAAAAATTATACTTTGCTGGCAGAAGAGAGAAATACTAATAGTATACAATTAATTATATACGAATTAAAGTTTAGGATGGAAAGATGGTCAAAAGAGAAAAACTAACATTCCAATCAGAGGGTAATACAATTTCTGTGACCAAGCATGAAGGCTGGCTGTGTGTTTCACAGCAGCAAATGCAAAGTGGTTC
>NW_012114555.1:5950731-5953579 GCF_000951035.1 Colobus angolensis palliatus
ACCTCGCCCGGCTAATTTTTTTGTATTTTTTAGTAGAGACGGGGTTTCACCGTGTTAGCCAGGATGGTCTCGATCTCCCGACCTCGTGATCCGCCCGTCTCGGCCTCCCAAAGTGCTGGGATTACAGGCTTGAGCCACCGCGCCCGGCCTACACAACAGTTTTATAAGGAACAAACTCTGTGTGTGACTCTGTATGTGTGTGTTTGTGTGTGTGTGTGTGTGTGTGTGTGTGTGGTGGGGAATAATATGAAAAGAATCAAATAATATAATGGGTGATGTTCACTAGTAACTTTTCACAGCAAATGAAGAAGGAAATTTCACAGGGCTATTTTTTGCAGTGACTTTTGTGAAAAGTCAAACATTTAACATAAATCCGGAAGCCAGCGAAGGCAATCCCATAAGGCTTCAGGTGATGCCAATCAAGACTGTGGTACTCCAGTTATTCTCTTTTTCCCCCCTTTCTCTCATTTATTCCTGTTTCTTCCTTTCCTTATTTCTTATTTTCCCTTTAAATCCATTTGGAGGCTGCAACAGAAAATAGCTAAGAATGTGAACTCCTGGATCAGACTACTTGGTTTAAATTCATATTCACATAGATACTAGTGATTGACCCCAGACATGTTATTTAATATCTCTGTATCTCTGTTTCTTCATCCATGAAATGGGATTAATCATACATACCTTACGGGATTTGCGTGAAGGTTAAATCATAGAATGCATATCAAGTGCATAAAACAGTGCCTAGCACACAATAAGTAACCCGTAAAGGTTAGTTAGAACAATACAATAATAACAACCATAATAAAGTAAACATTTCATTCATTCATTCATTTGGCAATTATTTTTGAGTTCTACTATGTAGCAGCCAATATGCTAGCTGTTAGGTGTTCAAAAATACATGTGTTTTAGTCTTATGTGTTTAGATGTCTGTCTCTATTTTATGAGTTTTTTGGGGGTAATAGCAAAGACAAATATCTAAACAGGTAATACTCAAATAAATTAACATTGTGGATGATTATAAAAGAGAACACTCAATCCTGTTTGGTAGAAAGGAGAGTAGGAATCAAGGAAAGCTTCCTGGAAGAGGTGATTTCTGAGGCAAATCTAAGGAGCAAACACTAGCATGTAATGTTTTACCCTGTGCTGGATATATGCATAACTTAATTCATCTAGTTCTTTCAACAATACTATCATGTACTATTATGGCTATTTTACAAATAGGGAAGCTGAGGCATGGGGAAATTCAATAACTTGCCCAAAGGCACATAGCTAGAAAGTGGCAGAGAGCTACCTGGCTACACTCTTAATCACATAATTGTATCTCCAGTGTCTTAAATCTTAAAGAGCATATGGCAGTTACTCAGGCAAAGTGAGGCATGTTTCTGCACAGAGAGGATAGCATAGGCACAAAACAAAGATGAGGGGGACAGCATGGTGTTGGGGAAGATGTCAGCATTTCTCAGCAGCAGTGCAACAGAGTGTAATAGGAGGAGGTGATAAGTGTGGAGGGGCACGGAACAGTGAGATCCCAAAATATTTTGTATGCTATGCTGATGAACTTGGACTTTGTCCTGTTGGACTCAAAAATAATCATATGTGGGTCTGAAACACATTATCTGAGCAATAATTTTGTTGTATTTGACCCTGAGCATGTGACTAAGGATCTCTGATTTCATTAGGGGGGAATAGGACAAGTGAAATATACATTACAGAGCAGGCAGTGATGTGTGTGTAAAGTGCATGATACCTAGCAGACATTCCACAAAGGTCATTATTCTTGCAAAACCCATTACAGGCACCCTGAGTGGAGACATAAAGGATGCATGTGTGCCCAAGATTAAACCAGCGCCCAATGCAATGCAGAGGACCTACATCCCACATAGGATCAGGGCCTGCCCTGAGCATGTAAACATTTCACAAAGGTACAATCTACCCTTGAGCTTTCTTTAGAAAGTGGCTGATATAAAATCTCTCAGCAAGTCAAACATTTAAGTATTGAAGTATATTACTATTGCTTCTATTGATGAAGGAGATGTATCCATCTTTGTCTACATATCCACATGTCTCTCTTTAGGTCTATTTCCACTAAAGGAGCATAGCTGAATTCTCATGTTACATGAAAATATAATCTAAGTCCTTCTTAAATAGGCAAGGGAGCGGGGACCAAACCATTATGTGGTTTTCTCATTAAGAAAAAAAAAAAAAAACAGTCGTTAACTGAGTCAAAATATAAACCTTCGTGTGTGTGTGTGTCTGTGTGTGTGTGTGTGTGTGTATAATTACATATTTAAGTGAACTATTAGAAAATTACTTTTGTTTGCACTCTCATAAATTCCTGGGATTCACCTATGGCACAAAAGACAAAACAGACTGAGGAAGGGAAGTGACTTGTTGAAAGGAGCACAGTGGTAGTCTCAGAGTAAAACCAAAAATCCTGCTCTGAAACTTTAGGCTTTACTCTCCTCTGGCCCCAACTACACTTTTTCCCACTGCTTCACAGTTTCTAGAAAGAGGCATTGGTACTGAGGGACTGGGCATCTCACCAGAAATCTTCTGAGAGTATTGACAGGGATGAGTCATGAGGACTACAGAGCTAATAAAGCAAGCAAGAAAAAAGAAAGAAACATGGATACAAGGACTCAATAGACTAAGATTTACCCCAGAACAAAAGCCTTCATCAGGAAGAAATAAAAGGACTCTAAATTCAAGAACCAAACACAGCAAATAGCTAGAAGCCACCACTACACTATTTCTTATAACGAAACTGGACTGATGAAAACAGAGACAAGAGATATATATATATATATATATATATATGTGTGTGTGTGTGTGTGTATATATATATCTT
>NW_012114555.1:5953629-6003023 GCF_000951035.1 Colobus angolensis palliatus
GAACAATGTGGAGACAGGAAATGTTCTACATACCGCTATCTGTCCAAAGGAAGTCCTCAAAACAAATGAACCCTTTGAAACATTCTAAGGCTTCACATATATATGTATATATATGTGTGTGTGTGCGTGTATATATATATATATATATAAAAAGATAGACCCTTTCAAGCAGACTGTCATAAATGAAAGCAGGTAGGTTGAACAATGTGGAGACAGGAAATGTTCTACATACCGCTATCTGTCCAAAGGAAGTCCTCAAAACAAATGAACCCTTTGAAACATTCTAAGGCTTCAAAACTGAACAGATCTGCACACAGAGAATGGAGGTGAAGAGATACCCTTTTAAAAGGTTATTTCAGGAAGAAAGGAAGTTTTGAAATGTTCCTTATATTCATCATGAGGCTGATGGTGGGAAAGTACGGAGTTTGAGGTAGGCTTAAACATTCACACAGATCACAAAGCATACAAAGTTGTCTCTAGAGGAAAATAAGTAGCGATTACACATATTGGGCAACCACCTTTTGCTGTGATACTGCCTTTGGGACAGTGGGTGCGGGCCTCAGTGTCATCTTGGTGGCCCTGTTGACATGCTACTGGCAGGCAGCAGAAGCGGGATTTAAAATTAGTCTAAATCCTTCAAATATTTCTTCCGCATGATACTGCAAAACAAGCAAATGGCTTTGGAGAAAACAAGACAGCTTATACAGGAAGCTGGGGAAACAAATGTGTCAGAAGAGAAACAAAAATTAATAAATAAACAAAACCTCTTATCTGAAAATAAAAGAGCAAGGTTGAAATATCATAGAGAGAAAAACAGTATTTGTCCTGGTAAAAAGTATTATGCTTATTATTTAAAATACATGTAGAATTTTTCAGGCTCAAAATGGTTGTCCTAAGTCCTGGTTCTCTAAAAATAATTCATTCCCACAGTGTCAGCTTTAGAAAGCCACATAGCACACCAAATTTCAGTAGCTTATAATGATATTTACTTCTCACCCAGTTTACATGTTGGTGGCGGCTATGGGTCTGCTACTGTGCGTTTGTGGCCTATGTTCTTGGGTTCTATTGCCCAGGTGGATAATCAGGCCCTTGTCGAGACAGACATTTCTTATGGCAAAGGGAAAAGAGTAAGAAAGAGAATTGGAGGAAACTTATGATATCTCTGAAACTTCTGCTAGGATGTGGCCTAAACTAAGCTTGCACATACTGATTGGCCAAAATACATCCCATGATCAATCCCAAAGGCAGTGGGGCAGGATGTACACTTTCCCACAGAAACAGCAATGCTGAGGATGTATAATCACTTTGTAGGGAGGGGAGAAGGGCATCACTGGGAGCAATAATACAATCTGTTGCAGTCTACTGACACAGTCACAAATACCAGCACCCTTAACGGAAGCAAAATTCACTCAACCTCTATCCATGGAATACTCTCTAAAAGTCACCAACTGGATGAAATTGGGATGCATTCTTGGATCTCTTGATGTATAACATGAATAGCTGTGGCTCCATGATACGGTTTCATGTGTCCCCACCCAAATCTTATCTTGAATTGTAGTTCCCGTAATCCCCATGTATCATGAGAGGGACACGGTGGGAGGTAACTGAATCATGGAGGAGGTTACCCGCCCCCATGCTGTTTTCGTGATGGTGAGTTCTCACAAGATCTGATGGTTTCATAAGGGGCTTTTCCTTCTTTGCTCGGCACTTCTCTCTCCCGCCACCTTGTAAAAAAGGATGTGTTTGCCTCCCTTTCCCCCATGATTGTAAGTTTCCTGAGGCCTCCCCAGCCATGCAGGACTGTGAGTCAATTAAATCTCTTTTCTTTATAAATTACTGTCTAGGGTATTTCTTCATAGCAGTGTGAGAACAAACTAACACAGTCCACTTAATTCAGTGTTCTGTGAACTAAAAACAAAAAACAAACAGATCGTTTACCATACACCTGATGCATATTTGCCAAAAAGACCATAAACAAAAATTACTCCCTTGTGGAAACGGGAAAACCTTGAGCCACACATTACACTGGTCCAAAGCAATTCTGAAGTCTGGGAGGTACTTCTTGTTGCATTATCCTCCCTGGGCATAGCTGAATAAGAATCCACCCTCAACCCTCACTCCACCCTGTAGAGAAGCATGCACTGAAAGGTCATTTTACATTTTGAACAGCAACAATCTGTTCAAAGAGTGCATTCGGCTGCCAGTGCTTTTGACAATGCAACTCCCTGAAAAGCTTTGCTCCTGTTGGTTTTGTTTCTTTGTTTGACTCCAGCCATCTTCATATGTCAATAACCACACTTCTCATTCTATTCTAGGCCTTCCTCTCTCTAGAGAGCTAATCAAGTCTCCATGGGATGATGCCCTTAGTTTCTTTCTTCCTGAGTCATTTTGTGCCTTGAAAGGACTTGCTCACTTACCTCTTAACTGATTCAGAGGTTTTAACAGAAGCATAACAGCCATACTCTTGATTCAATCTCTGCTCCGGGAAGGGCTTTTAATTTGCCTTTGTTGTTCGAATCATTTTTCAACTTTACCTTGTACTGGTTGAAAGTGAGAGACAGTTGCATCCTTTAGTTCCTAAAATCTACTTTTTCCTTTCACTGCTGTTGCAAACAGATAATCGTTTTCTGAACTCATCTCTTTCTGGTAATATCTTGTCAAATCCAGTTAATTACAACCAAAGGAAACTTGTGTATATTTAAGCATATCATACAGCAATTCTCTTCCCTCAGCCTTCCAAGGCTTAAATATGTATATTTAAGCATATTTTCTAAAAGTCACAGCGTCATTGGGCAGATGACTTGCCTACTACATTTTAACAAATGACAATTATACTAAATGTCTTGCCTCTTCACAATACAAGCTACCATTTTTTCTAGCCTCCAATAACAATCTCCTGGCCTTCTGCCGCCCAACCTTAAAGTCAATGACACATAATTAAAGTTGTTACTGTTGATGTTGACACAACAGCACTTTACCCCCAGTACTAATTTATTCATCAGCTTTGGCACAGTAAGAAAGAGCTCCAAAGTTGTCATGATGACATGACATCTGAGCACGATGGCATAGCCAAGTTGACACATAAAATTAACCAACACATACCATATGGTATGTATATGTGTGTGTGTGGGGGGTGTATGTTATGATGGAAATTTACATCACAATAGTAGTAGGTAGTGATATACACCATAAAAGAAAATGACAGGGTAAGGGTTAGGAAGTGATGGTGGGCTGAGCATATTAGTTTTTAGGTTGGGTTATTGGAGAGAGTAACATTTGAGCAGATATAGGAATAAAGTGAGGGAAACATTTTACTCTTCTTTCCTTTTGTCATCATCACCAAGAATACATAAGTGATGTAATTTGTCTGTTCTTTGGTATGAAATATGACATCTATCTAGGAAGCTAAGGCACGCTAAGAGGGACAGAAATCCAATATCTGAAATAAAGGCTGCTGTAAAGGTTAGTATGTAACAAATTATACCAAAACTTAGGGTCTTAAAAAGAACAAATATTTACCATTTCTCATAATTCTATGGGTTGGTTGGATGGATCTTCTGGTCTGGGACAGCTGGGCTGGACCTGGCTGATTGAGGATGGCCTCTCTCACAGATCTGTGTTCTTGGTATATAATTTAATATATAAATATAATAATAAAATAAAATGTTGAGAAACTCAGTCTAATTGACCAGGCAGATAATGTCATATAATACCCAGCAATATGAGATGGAAGCTCTCTCATTATTACAAACACAGTGCCTGAGGCCAATGAACTTTTTGAAAGTCCAAGAAAATATCTGAGTTGTGATTTTAAAAGAATCTAATTGCTGCTTTAAAATGTTAAATCAAAGCTCCTAAGTCAAAATTTACAAAGGTTCAATTAGATATCTATAAATATGTTATGTCAATTTCATTCACTGTCAAATTCAATACTCAAAAACTGATACATTATATATACTAAAACATACATATTTTATAAGTTAAACATAAATTTTTCATCATTGTTTATTATCTGCATTTCCCACATGATTAGAAGTCCACTGATGGCAGGTGCTATGTCCTATACTTTATGAAAATGATAAGCACCTAGTAGGTATTCAATAATAATTTTTAAATGAATGAGTATGTTCATATAAAGTACATATCAGGGCTGGACATGGTGGCTCACACCTGTAATCCTAGCTTTCTGGGAGGCCAAGGTGGGTAGATCACCTGAGGTCAGGTGTTCAAGACCAGCCTGGCCAACATAGTGAAACCCTGTCTCTACTAAAAATACAAAAATTAGCCAGGCATGGTGGTGGATGGTTGTAATCCCAGCTACTTGGAACGCTGAGGGAAGATAATTGCTTGAACCCAGGAAGTAGAGGTTGCAGTGAACCAAGATCACACCACTGAACTCCATCCTGGGTAGCAGAGTGATACTCTGTCTCAAAATATAAAAAAAATAAATAAAAATGTTAAAAAGCATCTATCAATACAATTCTATAATGTACATGTCCTCAATTCCTTTTATACTTGTGCAGATTTATCATCATGGCAATAAACGTGAAGCTGATTTATTGCTATTCACCACGAGAAACAAAGGGGAAGTAGCAAGACATCTCTGAAACTAGAGAGAGTTGCTAAGAAAATAGAATTGAAAAGGAAACATAACTTACAAACAACATAGGTAAAGTATCTTTTTCTTAAAATGGGATGCATTTACATGCAAATGTTTATTATTAACAAACACATTATTGTTTTACTGAGTGTTAAAGCCGAGTCTCTTTCCTTTATCTTATTTGTATGCATCATTTTAAAGCAAGCCTAGCACATTGTCCTGGCACACAGGAGTTGTTCAATTTGGTGTATCAACTGGAGCTTGGTGAAATACAGCAGCACTTAGAAGTTTCTGCAAAAAAGAAAAGAAATATCTATTTCTCCATCCCTTTTATACACACACACCATCACACTCTAAGTATATATAAGTCACGTAGTTAGAAACGTATCACATACTTAGAATGTGATATGCTTATAGAGACACACAAAGCTTTCTGTGTCTCTCCACAGCATATAAAGCATACATTCTAAGCATTTGATATGCTTCAATCTGTGAGGAAAACACAGTTCTGGGAGTTTTTAAAAATGGTGTTTATAAAATTGCATGAGTAGTATCGTTCAGTAATTTTCCCAAAAGCCGAAGCCCTGGAGCCTGGGTGGTTTTCCTAATAAAGTACCGGTCCGTCACTTGCACAAGAATGTATTTGTTTATTCACAAGCGTGTTTTGCAAATTATCTCTCTAGACAGGAATACATAAATTGAGAACTTCTTCTATTCTGAAGGATGAAAAAATTTAAGATTTGGAAAAATAGAAGAAGTCAAGGAACTCGAGGCAACAGACACCCAGAGAGTTTTCAGGGGTTAATATTAGTATTAGGAAAGGATCCAAGTACAAATCTACAGAACTTTTCATATGACTGTCATATGGTGAAGACTCCCTGAATCCTATTTGAGGACATCCTCTAGGATACCATGAGCCCCAGGTTAAGAGTCATTGAATTGGGATCCCCAAGTTCCATTCATTCCATGAAGGCATAAACATTTTTGGCAATCTTTTTTTTTTTTTTTTTTTTTCAGTTTCCTCTTTCTCTGTTAACCTGAGTTATGTCAGTACATTATTATCTATGAACTTTGTTCCTCCCTTTAGGAAAGTGAGATTTGACTTTAATTGGGATCCCCAAGTTCCATTCATTCCATGAAGGCATAAACATTTTTGGCAATCTTTTTTTTTTTTTTTCTTTTTCAGTTTCCTCTTTCTCTGTTAACCTGAGTTATGTCAGTACACAGTTCTGTGATTCCCTATCTTTTTATGCCACAGTGTTTCTCTAAGGAATTATACCAATCCCATGTTTCCAATGTCGGCTTTTCCCAAATTTTTATCTCCAATCTAGACTTTTTTTCTAACCTCCGTTGCCTGCATGACGTATACACTTGAGAAAAAAAAATCTCACAATAATCTCAAATTTTAGATGTCTCCCCAAGATATATTCCTCTTACCTCTTATTAAATAAAACATTTCTTTTTACTCAGATGTTCATATAAATCCAGGAGTTGTCCTTGACACCTTCCTCTCCTCCAATATTTCTCTATCAATAACAGAAGGTTTCATTGGTTCTATCTTCACTTGTGACTCAAGTCTGCCAACATCTCTCTACCTCTAAGATCACTCTCTTGGTCCAAGCCACCTCTTTCCTAGAGTACTGTGATTGCTTCCTCAGTGATAACTCATTTCCTCTCTAGTCTCCCTCCATTCCGTCTTCACAAAGCTGCTACAAGGCTCCCTGAAAAATCCAAAATAGGTGATATAACTCCTAAAAATGTGCATAAATTCATTCAATATTTACTCATAAACCTTAGAATCCAATCCCAAAGCTTTAACATGACACTCAGACCCCAAGCATTTTCCCTCCCCTCCCTCTTCAATTCATGCCACACTCCCTATCTCTGGTCTACACAGAATGCCTTGCCTTCCTTCAGTTCCTTGAAGACGCTATGTATTTTCTGGCCACAGAACATTTACACACGCTTTTCCCTATGTTGGGAATGTTCTTATCTCTACCATTCAATGAGTGAATTCCTAGTTGTCAAAGGACAATTGAGCTTAAATGATACTTTCTCAGGGACATCTTTTTTGATTCCTCAATACAAATAAAAACCCCTTGGAATGATATCTCAAGGTTTGATATATTTCCTGCAGCACACTGCTCACAATTTGTAATTACATAACATGTGATTATCTGTTTAATTTTTGACTACTTACCTCACTAGATTGTAAACTAGAGAAGGGCAAAAATAATTATTCTTTGAATAAGGTATGCCACTGCATTTCACACATCTAATGCTTAATGGTGTACATTTCATGCCCAAATATATGTTTTAGTAGTTAAGTTGTGGCTAAGAATATGTTTATAGACTTATTTATAAATCCACCAATATTTATTGAGTGTCTACTATGTACTAGGTGCTGGGGATACAGTGGTGCCCAAATCAGATCCATCTCCTGTGCGTATAGATCTTGAGGGGTCTACACATGCATGGTCAAATGTCTGTAGGAAATTGTCCAAAGCCTCAACTCTCAAATATCTTTAATACACTTATGCATCTAATTTCCACCTTGAAAATAACAATAATGCATAGTAGAAATACCAAGTGAAAGTAGAAATTATACCTTAATTCTAGCTACCTTCTCATTCATTCACTCTCTGCCTATGCTAGCAAATTAAAAAAAAAAAAAAGAGGAGGGAGAGAAGCCATTTACTTGCATATCAAATTTCTTTTGTTCATTTGTGTCAGAACCTTAATGTTACAAAACCTTTGCTTTTTGCACTTAATGGATATGAGTGTTCCGATAAATGTAATAAAAACAGTCAATAACATGCCAAAGCCTGCCCATAATGGACTAACTTGAGGAGCTGGAAAATAAGGGACCCTGCTTGCTAACTCTTAAGTAATATACTCTAGGCAAGTCTGAACATCATTCTATTACTGATTATAAAAATTCAGATGTTCAATTCTCAATATTATTAGCGGAAGTTATCACTCAACTGCCCACAACCTATTCTATATACCAAAATGTATGCTGAATTCTCTACTCCCCTCAAATTCTCACCTGATCCTTTCAGAAGGTTAGTATACAACCTCAGAAATATTTTTAGCATGGTTCAATTAAAATGAATTTAAGTTTGCTAAGCCCACTGCATGTTAGTAGACAAATGTATACAAGTGAACCACATAAAAACTGTAAACATCATACTTAAATGATAGAGAAAAAAGTAGTACCTCAATTAGTCTCTATGCCAAACAACCTGCCATTACTTTTCATTGCCAAAAATTATGTCACAGTATGAGCTCTATCATTAAGATTTCATTAATAGCAGGGGATATTTGATAAATTTTTATGTAACTCTCTATAAAGTAGCCACCTAATGGTAAAATCTAATGGTTAGTAAACTAACCACTTAATAGTAAAAGCTTTGATACTTCACTAGTTGCTGAAAGGCTTACAGTGTGGTGATACAGAATCACTTTGCAATAAGGCAAATCAATTTGATAATGCTTAAGTTATTTGTCAGTTTCACATGGTACCTAGAAAAGTATTTCTTGGAAATGTTTTCACAGTATGAAGATGACAAGATGGAAAGAATATATCATTCACCAAGCACAACACACCAACGTATGCCGTCACATATTGAGTGAATAATGTGTTAAAAGACAATTCATTCCAATCTATAGACTTCACCACCTGATACAAAGTGTCAAATCAGTGATCGGAAAACTGTTTTAATTGACGTTGTGCAAATTATCGATACAGCACAAGCAGCAAATGAAGATTTCTTGAATAGATGGAAAATGAACTTTTCAGGCTCTAGATCTGGAACTCACAATCGGGAACCTCTGAGTTCTAATAGACACAAATAGACTAAATTGTCTAGCTTCAGTGAATTTTTTTCAAACAGGATATATATGTCTCTGTCTATATCTATGTCTACATGTCTACGTCCATGTCTAAGGCATCTATATTCATTTACATATGTATGTAGATATATACAACAACTTCTGTGTTTCAGGTAATCGTACCAGGTAGTAATCTAAAATGTTGAGAAACTCAATCTACTTGAACAGGCAGATAATGTTATACAATACCTAGCAATATGACAGACAGGAAGCTCTCTTATTATTACAAACACAGTAGCTGAGGCCAATGAACCTTTTGAAAGCCCAAGAAAATACCTGAGTTGTAACAAAAAGAAATCTAATTGCTGGCTGTAAAATATTAAATCAAAACTGCTAAGTCAAAATTTACAAAGGTTCAATTAGATGTCTATAAACATATTATGTCAATTTCATTCACTGTCAAATTCAACACTCATAAACATTTCATTACACTTCAAAACAATGTGAAGGATAGATTCTCTTAGTTTACAAAAATTATTGAGTATGCACAATGACTGCTGAGTAATCATAACAACTTTAAATAAGTTATATGCAGCCAATTTCGAAGTCCATTATAAAAATGTCCACAAAAATCTTAAAAGGAAAATAGGTTTATTGGGAGATTTGGATGCATTTTTATATATCTGATATAATATAAGGTGGGGTCTCCAAAAGAAAGAGTGTCAAGAGTTTATATTAGTCTTAAAATCACCTGGGTGCACCAAGGTGGGAAATGCTACCATATGTAGAAGTGGCTTCTTTGGAGATGTAAACTTTGAAATATGCTTAAGAGTTTGTAAGTCAATGGGACAGAAAATACACACATGTGCAAAGACACAATCATAGTGGAACACAACATTTTGGGGCACTGGTCGAGCCTTCATCAGGGCTGGAGGGTCAGGTGTGCTTCCTGGAAAGCAGGTAGAGTGTTTGGAGAAATATTAAGGTCAAATAAGGAGCGACTCAGAAGAAAAGAAACCAATGATGGTTTCTAAACAGGAAAATGACATTATCAGATACATGTTTTAGGAAGATACTTTGGTGACAACATGAATGATAGGTGGGAGTGAGCTGTCATAGCAGGGATACCCATTTAGTGGGCATTGAAATACAAGACAGGTAACAGGTGATGAGAATCAAAGCTTCAGTTGGAAATGTCCAATTCAAGAGACATTTCAGTTTGTGAAAGTGATTCTTGGAGATAAAAAGAGTTTCCTGTCTTTGAGAGCAATTCAGAGATGGAAGTGTTGAGTAGGATTAGTTTCTCTGAGGTGCAAGTTATTTTATTAAGAAGGAAACTACAGTGGATAAGTCCAAGTTAAAGCAAATACTAATAGATTCTTTGTCTTTTAAAAATGCAATGTGGGCCGGGTGCAGTGAGTCAGTGAGTGGTTCACGCCTGTAATCCCAGCACTTTGGGAGGCCGAGGCAGGCGAATCGCCTGAGGTCAGGAGTTCAAGACTCACATGGCCAACATGGTGAAACCCCGTCTCTACTAAAAATACAAAAATTAACTGGGTGTGGTGGCACACGCCTGTAATCCCAGCTACTCGGGAAGCTGAGACAGGAGAATCGCTTGAACCCATGAGACGGAGGTTGCAGTGAGACAAGATCATACCACTACATTCCAGCCTGGGCGATAGAGCAAGACTCTGTCTAAAACAAAACAAAACAAAAACAACAGTGCAGTGCAATGTGATTCTTTTTTATTGAATCCAATACAAACTTAAGTGTCCACTGTGTAAACAACATTATTACCTTGCTATGGTTTTGGAGGGGATAAGCAGGAGGCTACCATCCGGGTTTAGAACATGGCTCTGGATTCTGGACTACACCTTTACCTGTTCATTGTAATTGGATTGACTCTTTTTTTATTCAGCCAGTCTACTCGCCATCCCAAAACAATGCTCTTGCTGTGAACCTAGATTGGTACCCTCTGTACTCTCCCCTCCTCCCCTCTCATTTTAGCCTTTCCTTTCAAGCACCTATGTTGGACCAATCTGCCTCAGGCCAGCTTACCTGCCCTACAACACATCAATATCCTCTACCTCCCCAGTCTTTGATCTTGCTTTTCCTTCTAACCTTCTGCTGACTACTTTGTTTGCTCAATTTGCACTTCTATGTCTTTTTTTTTTTATTCTTAAAGTCTCATCTTTCAAAGTCATATTATAAATTGTCCCAATTCTATTGTTTATAACCTAGTAATATCTTACTATATTTATAAGATCATGACCACCCCTGCAATTCATTACTTTCTGTTCCTAGAGATGATGATAATATAAAAAGGGAAATGTGATTTATGTATCATCAAGTATCCAAGAACCTGCTTATCCTAAAAGAGGTGGTAAAGAAAGATTTTATTATTGCCTTCTGAAAAACACAGTGACTGAGCCAGAGAAAGATCAACTGGACATGGTTACCCACTATTCACTTTCCATACCAAAATTAACTTTATGCTTCAAACACATTTTCATACTCTCCCCATAATCTTTTATTTTTTTCTTCAATAATTCCTTACCTCAACAAAAACCTTGCATGATTCTCATAAAGGTGTTTGTCTTATAAACTGATGTTTAACTCTGCCCTTTAGATAGTTTTTTCTGTTTAAGCTGTATCCCCTGAAGATCATTGTTCTAACAGTCTCCATCATGCTAGAGGGGCAAGAAAAGGAGAAAGAAAATAACTGGCTTTCTTCTCTTCTCCTTACTATTCCTGCTACTGTCACTGCTTTTTCAATTATGGGTTTTCTAATTGTTAATTGTGCTAATACAACACAAAATGGAAAGAAATGTAGAAAAGCAGAGGATGGACCTGTAGGAAGCTTTCTCATTAGCCACTGAGTCAAAATTTTCTTATTTTTGTTGTTCTCAGGTTAGCTAAGGATTAAAAATAACAATAGCCGTGTGCAGTGGCTCATGCCTGTACTCTCAGCACTCTGGGAGACCAACACGGGCAGATGACCTGAGGTCAGGACTCATGCCTGTACTCTCAGCACTCTGGGAGACCAACACGGGCAGATGACCTGAGGTCAGGAGTTTGAGACCATCCTGGCCAATATGGCGAAACACCGTCTCTACTGAAAATACAAAAATTAGCCAGACATGGCACCAGCTACCCAGGAGGCTGAGGCAGGAGAATCGCTTGAACTCAGAGGCAAAGGTTGCAGTGAGCCAAGATGGTGCCACTGTACTCTAGATAGAGCAAGTGATAGAGCAAGACTCCATCTCAAAAACCAACCAACCAAGCAAACAAAAATAATAACATATCTCAATACATTAATAGCATAGTAGGTACTCAGTGAATTTTAAGGTCCCCCTACTCCGACTTTGGTACACTCCCATAAAAGATTCAGTTCAATTATTTTTCTACAATCCCAAATTGTGTGATGTTGCAATTGTGTATGAGCCATTCAGAAACAATGTTGTTTTTTTTTATTTTCATTTTGTATATCAGCCCTCTATTAATTATATTCATAGGAATGATCTTTATTTGAACATCTTTTCATCACAACCTTCAGCTTGCTGAATATTTCTGCATAACCGGGATCCATAGGCTTCATTTGACTTTCTTTGTTGAATTACCAGCAAAACTACAGAACTGCTTTTGTGCAGTTTATTTGAGTTTTGAAGGCAGGTAATTTACTAATCCTCCTTTCAGATGCTGCCTTTGTTCCTCCCTGAGATGTGTATTGACTGAATGTTTCAAGGGCTTCATTGTTTAAAGTCAATGAGGAAATGAAATTCCCTTTGATAAACTAAACTTGTTGACCTAGCCCTTTACAGAAATTTTTTTAAAAATCAATGTATAAATATATGTTGTTTGAGGTGATTGTACCTCTTGGTGAATCAAGTAGCTGCCTGTCTTTATAAGGTCTAATATCTTAATATGAAAGCATAATTTTCTCTCTGATGAAACTTTAACCATCCAAAGATGCTAGCAATGATGCAAGGAGTAGCAAGTTGAATAAAAACATTAATAATACATCCCTACAAATCTTCATCCTCACAGACTCTCCCTATGCTGATTCTACACTTATGTGAACAATTCTTTTCCTTGGTATTATTTCTAAACCTTTTGCAATGCATCCTCTCCCCCAGTGACCTATTTCTGAGAACCAAATGCATGGCCAGCTGCTCCCCTACTGTCTTATTCCCCACTTTTCACAAACTTTCACTGAAGGAGACACTTCCTAGAGAAATGAGGAAGAACATTGCCCAAGAAGTAGAAGAGAGTAGATTCTGTGACTACATTTCACCATTTCTCCTAACTTTTAGCAAATCACTGATACTTTCTGAACATCATGTAAAGCATATGTAAAGCAGAAATTGTAATATCTTTCTAAAAAATTAAATGGTCCCTGAGTTCTCTTTCAACATTAAGACACACACACACACATACACACACAATAGAATTTAAGCCTTGTCTAATACAAACTTCATGTTTCAAACATGAGACTACATGCTTCAACTACGTTATTTAATTAACAAATTTAATGTATCTGGTCCTCTCCTATCTGACAGGTCAATTATGAGAAAAATGTAAAAAAAAATCAAAGTACTTTAAAGATCTATAAAATATCATCTATAGGAGAAAACAGTTATTATGGAAAGCAAAGCAACAAGTATAATGGCACATAAATGTCTGTTAGGTAGAAGCAAAGATATATGTGGTCAGAAAAACATACTCTGAGAGGCTGCCTGTTGGAGGAGGGTGAGGCAGGCATATGTTTGGAGAAACCAAGACAACAACAAAAGTTCACTAGAATTTTGTTAGTTAAGTCAGACTTGAACAAAAATGTCACCTATGGGGAGGGTCAAGCAGAGGAGGGAAAAAAATAATGAAGAAAGTATGGCCAAACAGCATGATGAACATCAGAAGCCTCAACTAAATTTGTACTTCTCACCTTGACTTGAACACAAGTCCTTCACACCTGTATGTTAGAAAGCCTGCTTCACATACGGAATCCTGCTATGAGTAGGTTTCCATAGTAGAAATTGTGGAAAATGGCTGAGTTCTGTGTCTTAGTCCATTCATTGTAGCCAAAAGGTAATGAAGTCCAGAAACAAGATAATCTCTAAACTGAAATAATTCAGAGAAAGTAGGACCTCAGGCCGGGCGCGGTGGCTCAAGCCTGTAATCCCAGCACTTTGGGAGGCCGAGACGGGTGGATCACGAGGTCAGGAGATCGAGACCATCCTGGCTAACATGGTGAAACCCTGTCTCTACTAAAAAATACAAAAAACTAGCCGGGCGAGGTGGCGAGCGCCTGTAGTCCCAGCTACTCGGGAGGCTGAGGCAGGAGAACGGCATAAACCCGGGAGGCAGAGCTTGCAGTGAGCTGAGATCCAGCCACTGCACTCCAGCCTGGGCGACAGAGCGAGACTCCGTCTCAAAAAAAAAAAAAAAAAGTAGGACCTCAAAACTACAGGAGAACATGAAATAACTTAAAGCATGAAAATCTTAGGATACGTGTTAAATTTCCTTTGGATTCAGGTCTGAAGCTAATCATCTGAGACAATATGGGCAAGGTTGCCAACCCCACCTGATATCTGAATGAGGACAAGGATGATGATCATGATTATGATCACAGTCATAGTGGTCATGAGTGGCATCAGTATCAAGAGAGTTTGTACTTCCATAGAAATGTGTCACTGAGGAAAGAGAAGGATCAGTAAGTCCTCAGTGATAGAAACGGAATATTAATGAAAAAGAAGAGCCTTTCAACCAATGTAGTTAGTAAAAACTTTGAACCAAAAAATTATAGATCATTTATAATAGAAAACATAATTTGGGATAAAAGAGTGGGGAACATTCCAGAAAAGAAATGTGAGACCTTGAAGAAGATGCTATGAGATTAGACTACATTTTAACATGCACAACAAGATCTCATAAAATTAGCATTCCTTTTTGAATCATAATTATCTTAACATTAAAGGAAATAATTGAAATGAAATAGTAGTCTTCTTCAATAAATGTCTCGGCTACTATTTCAACTAATAGAACAGATGCATTTCCAGTACTCATTTATAATAGTAAGATGAAAAACCACATAAAATGAAGGTGACTAATGTGATAGAGAGAAAATAAAAAACTAGACTTAAAGTTTCAGGATTTAAATTCAAACCCTTAGTTATTGAAAGTTATTTACTGAATGTCTGTATGCCTGACCTTGGGTTATATGTAAGAGTATAAACACAACTAACATGGTCACTGCCCTGTAGAAACTCACAGTCTACTGGGATAAACATGAAAACAGATGACTTTATTACAGCTTATAAATGCTACCTTAAAAATGTGAGCTGTAAATACAGTGAAGTATGGCAATAAAGAGCGCTAACTCAGAAGCTAGACCACCTGAGTTCAAATTCTGGCTTCAGTAATAACTAACTGTTTGATATTGAGTGAATTACCTAACATTTCAGTGCTTGTCTGCTGTATTATAAAATGGAGATGCTAGAATTGCCTTCTGGGATTATTACAAGGATTACATAAATTGAAAATTCAAACTACTTAAAACAATTCCTAGTGCATAAAGAGGACTGTGTTACCACCATCCTCTTCACTAACCTCCTCCTGTGCTGCTTCATCATCATTGCTATGGAAACACTGAAATTGGAGGAACTAATCTTGTCCAGGAAAAATAGAAAAAGCTTCACAAAGTAAATGGCATTGAAAGTGAGTCTCAAAGAATACGTATCAGCATTGCAGGTGAAGACGTTGAAAAGTATGTGCCAAGTAGAGTGGACCACACACATCCAAAATTAAACAATCAGGACAAGCCCCACTGAATTGTGAGGTACATGCATGGTGAGACTGAAGAGGTAAGATAGAACAAAATTGTAAGAAATCACATGGATGTGGCGTCTTTTATGTAGGTGAGTAACATAATGGAATTTATTGTTTAGGATGATGACCCTGGTGGCTCTGTAGAAGACCCTAAAATCTCAGTGGCTTTCAACAAAGGAATATTTCTCACTGCATTATGCGTTAGCTGTAAGTCCGCTGCATCTCCGTTCCTTGCCCTCCTCATTCTAGTAGCCAGGCCAAATGAATATCCCTCATTTGGGGCATTCTTATTCCCTCATAGAGGGCAAAAGTAGGGGATAGAACAACATGATGGCTGTTAAAACTTCTATGCCATGGTGGCATTTCATTTCTGCTCACATTTCGTTGGCTAAAATGAATCATATGGTCAAATATGATGTCAATGAGATAAGGAAGTGTAACCCCCCCAAAGGGAAGAATGCCAGAAATCAGGTGGCAAAATCTGACTTCAGGAGGGTAGAGAGTTATAAATCTCTTATGAGGAAGGGCAAACATTATTTTGAACAATCTATCATCCTGGTTATCTATTATATAACATATTCCCTGAAATAGTGGCTTAAAAATTTCTTATGCTTACGAATCTCAGGTGTTCACTTAGGGCTAGTTTGGAGTAAATGAGTGGCTTCATTCACTTGGTAGATTTCTTAGCAGAAGTGGCCTAAAGGTTAGATTCAGCTGAGCTTCTCTCCCTCTCCCTATAGTCTCAGAGTCTCCATGTAGTTCCTCTGGCAGAGTGAGTAGTGGTCAGACTTATTTGTGCTCAGGGCTTCAAGAGATCAGGGTAGAAATCATCAGTCCTCTGAGGGTCATAGTGTCCATTATACTCTGTTGGTGAAAAATGGAATCACAAGCCAACCTAAATGCAAAGGGAGAAGAAATTAACCCTAATTATTGACAGGGTAGAGTCAAAGAATCTGCAGGTATTCTCCATAGATATAAAGGGCAGGTGGGGTCAGATTAGGGAGCTATTTCTGAGATGCAATAAGAAGAATATGTTGACCATCTAAATGTGGAATGGATAAGAACAAATAGAATCACGAAGAAACACTATCAAAGATAAGAAGGTCATTTCTCCGATATTCAAATGAAAGGGCTGAAAGAACTCATATCACAAAAATAAAAAATTACTTTACATATCCTGAATTATCCAATAAGTTAAAAGGAAAAAATTTCTACCAAGATGGGGATCACATCCAAGAGATTTATTTCAAGATGTTATCTATGTATGGTGCTTGTAAAAGTGCTACAAAAACATACAAAAAAAGCATATGTTAAATCAAAATAAACTTTATTTTGGAAAGTCACTTTAAGTATGTGGTGATATAATTAAGCCTTATTAATATGCCATTTATTTAACAAATTAAAATGCATAAGAACCATGTCCGATTCATCTTAATTAGACAATATGCTTGTCACAATTATTTGCTTTATCTTTTCATTTTTATGAATATTTTGAAGCTCTCCATTGATGCTATTAGGATCAACCTTCCCCTTGGTTTGTAGTTCCCTGATCCCAACACTGTAGCTCTCTTGAGGCACTACGTGGCATTTCTCACTTCTCTGCCAATGCCTGACTCTTAGATCTGTTTTGGGGCTGAGAATAGCTACAAGAAAGTAACTGTAAAGACTTCAGTGTTCTCAACAAGGACGTCTTTCTCTCTGATCTTCAGATTTCAAACTATTTTCTATCCCAAATATTGTACACAGTCATGGGTGTGAGATCATAGATACTGGTTGACACAGAATATCAAATTCTAGAGATCCAAGAGATTTTTGAGATTACTCTCTCCAATTGTTTGTTTTTGTTTGTTTGAAACAGGGTCATACTCTGTCACTCAGGCTGGAGTGCAGTGGCACAATCACAGTTCACTGCAGCCTTGATCTCCTGGGCTCAAGTGGTCCTTCCACCTCAGCCTCCTGAGTAGCAGGGACCACAGGCACAAGCCACCACCCCATACTAATTTTTAATTTTTTTGTAAAAACAGGAGTCTCCTTGCATTGCCCATGCTGAACTCCTGGGTCCAAGTAATCCTCTAGCCTCAGCCTCCCAAAATGCTGGGATTACAGGTGTGAGCCACTGTGCCTGACCCTGTCTCCAATTTTTTCCAAACTCAATCATTCATTCACCACTTTCTGTATGTTGCAACAACCACTAATACCTTTTTCCTATAAGTTGACTTACAGTTTTTACTTAATATATTTTAAGGGAAAAAGTATGTATTGCTATTATAATGGAAAATTAATTGAATTTGCCATAAATTGTTGGTGATAATATAAATGAATACACTGAAACAAAACAGTATTACTAATGAAACAAAATGATACTGCTAAATTCTAGCTCGTTGTTTTTGCTTGCCAGAGGCCTGGAGTCTGAGGTTTCATCACATTGTTAGAAAGGAGATTCTGAAGCTTGAGATTACCAGGATCAAACTGAAGTTCACTCCTTGAACCAGATGTATTAGAAGAGAGTTGTAAAGACATAAACACCTTTTACATGTTTTCCAAATGGGCAGTGCCTGCGATGCACCGCAAGTCACTTTGTTATTTTTAGTAGAGATGGGTCCTTGTTTGAGAAACATTTCCTCTTCCTTTCCCCTCATTAAAGACAAACTTATTGAGTGCATCTTGTATCCAGATCTTTATTTCTAATTCTATTCTCCAATAAAAGGAACCAAGGTTCCTTGAAGAAATGGCTGATTCCAAGACTAGGATGGGAGATGTACCACGTGATTCTGGAGCATCTTGTAGTGAAAGAAAGTAAAGGAGTTCTTTACAAAACACAAACACACAAACACTCACACACACACACACACACACACACACAGCAAAGCAAAACATAGTGATGGGGTATACTAACATGACAGAAGACCCAACTGAAAGAGCTTCCAATGGTCAAACCTGGAACAATTTGAACAACAAAATAAAGTAGTACTGGATTATACCCCCATAGAATGAAATAAATATCCATGAGTCCATACTGGTTAAAATAAATGATTGAGTAAATGGGTTAAAAGAGATAGATCTCCCATGCAGGAGAATTTCAAACAATTGATGTAAATACGTCACCCTCTGGGAGGTGAGGCATAATTCACCAGCCCTTAAGTGTGGGTTAAACATAGTGACCTTATTCCACAGCATGAAAAGTGGGAAACTGTACAGTAGAGGAACCTGACAAGCATTACCTCAGCAACAGAGAGACAACAGTATTAAGTCAGGAGGCTAGTATATACCCTTGATAGAATCTGATGAGAATGGAACTGTTATAAATAAAGTTTTGGTGCCACAACAGAAATAGCACTTGAATATAAAATTTTCTTTTTAATCCTCAGCAAGGCAATTTACTTTTATAGAAGAGTGTGCCCTCACAGATGGAGCAATGGTGAGTGCACACTTGGACAAGGGAGAGGAAGGGGTTCTTATTCCTGATACAGGTGGCCCCTGCTGCTGTGTCATTCCCCTATTGGCTAGGGTTAGACCTCAAGGGTTAAACTAATTCCAATTGGCTAACTTAAAGAGAGTGACAGGATGAAAGGTTTGGCGGGAAAAATGGTTATGATAGAGCAGGTAATCGGGATGAGTCAGGGTGGAGTAGGTAATTGAAAAAGGTTGCTCTACGAGGAAGTTAAGTTTAAAAGTAGAAGGCAAAGAAAGAACATACTGACATATTGATTCTTTGAAGAGAAAATTTAGAACTCATATCTAACAGAACTTTACCTCTGTTTTTTCCCTCCAAGAAATCTACAACCCTAGTGTAATAATGACAAAAACAACAGACAAATCCCAATAGAGGGGCAGCCCATAAAACCCCAACCAGAATACATAAAACTATCAAGACCACCAAGAACCAAGGAAGTCTGAGATATGACAACTGAATTAATGTGGTATCCTGGATAGGAATCTGGAACAGAAAAAGGACATTAGGTAAAAGCTAAGACAATTGAAAGGAAGTATGATTTGAGTTAATAAAATAATAAACCAATAATGTATTGATTCATTAATTGTAACAAAGGTGCCATGCTAATGCAAGATGTTAATAACAAGGAAAACTGGGTATAGGATATATGGGAATGTTTTGTACTATCTTCTGTGCACCTAACACTCTTCTAAAAGTAAAGTTTATTTTTGAAATACACATTTATTTATCTATTTAACACATATTTTTCAAATGTCTAATAGATTTCAAGGTCCATACAAGATACACAGGGCACAAACATGGTAACTACTCTCACAGAAATAATGGTGATACAGAGAAGTTAAGTGACTCATCCAAGGTCACACAGCTAAGAAGAAAGAATAGTTGGAGCTGCTGCCAGACCCAACATTTTCCATTCTATGGCAGCCTAGTTCTTTCCATATACCTGACACATTCAAGAAAGTATTCTTTGTTGAGCTACTTATAAAGTGCAAGTAAACTTTTAAATAAATCAGCAAACATGTATTAAATTTGTACCATGTTCTCAGGATAGGACTACTTGCTGTGGGTTAAAAAACTGAACCTGTGGTCTCTGCCCCCTAGATAGGTACACTCTTTCTGCAGTTATTAAAAAAGAACATAAGCATAGAAAATTTAAGTATGATCCTCAATAAATTTGAGGGGTAGGGTCTATGAAACAATAATTGTCAAATAAATGGAAAGTTTCATAGGAAAAGATGGCTCGAACTAAGCTATTGCTCTAGGTAGAGTGTCATTATGCTACAATGATACTTATTGTAGTGATTATTGACACTTATTGATACTTATTGTGGTGACTGAGAGCATGATCTCAAAAACTAGACTGCTATGGTTCCAATCCCAGCTCTTCTTACAAAATGTGTGATCTTCATCAAATTATATAAGCTATCTGTCTTCCTCTATCATAAAATGTAGCAATAATGGTACAATTCAGATAGGATTGATTTGAGGATGCAGGGTTCCAGGAGAAAAATCAATGGCCCAATCACCCTAAAAAAAGTCTGGAATTTATTTCCAAAGGGGCTATCATCAAAGACGTTTATAAGGGAAAACCACAAAGAACCCGGAATTCTTAGCTGCTGACCTCTTACCACCCCTAGACTAAGGTGAAAGAGGGGCTTTTACTGAAGCCCAAAAGGAGAATCACGTAGTCTGTTTCCTTGTGAAGTCCACTGTCCTTTAATGAAGCCAGGGAATTAACACTCAGATTTCGCACTCTACCTTCCTTCTAGTTTCTGACAAGTCTCTCTGGTGCCCCTATCCAGCAGAAAGTAGACAGCAGCCTTTTTGATGTAGTCCATGCTGGTTAGTCTCCTGGAACAAAGGGCAGAATGGTAGCTCTGTAAGGACCATCATGAACTAATATGTATAAACAGTTAAAACATGTCTGGCCCAGGGTAATACCCAATACATAATAACTATGCCTAGTATTTGTATTACTTCTATGTTATTAGTGTTCAGCACAATTTCCAGCATTTGGTAGGTACTTAAAAACATTCAAGTAATGAGGAGAGGACAGGTACAGAAGCAGGATAGGAGTTGCTATAGGATGTTGATACAATATAAGTTATAGTCACATATATACAATCGATCACAAATACATCATTGAAAATGACGTGAGTTTAAATGAGTTGAAATTTTAATGTTGGAGAATAGTGAAAGATAAAAGTTGTAGGGGTACCTCCTGAAGTCATTAGAAAACAATTCATATTATTAAAATACATACTGTTCCACACAGAGAGACAAGTTAGGAAGTAGTTAGGGGTAGTCAGGTACAAGGAAAGGATTCAAGCTTTGAGGCACAGAAATATGTTCACCCAGATCTGTGTGACATTGAACAAGTTCCTTTTTTTCTCTAAGTCTGTAATGGTTAATTTTATGTGTCAATTTTACTAGGCTATGAGATGCCTAGACATTTAGTCAAACATTATTCTGGGTGTGTCTGTCAGGGTGTTTCTGGATGAGATTAACATTTGAATCAGTAGACTGAGTACAGCAGATTGCCCTCCCTAATATGGGTGGGCCTCATGCAATCAATTGAAAACCTGAATAGGAGAGAGAAAAAGGCTGAGTAGGAGGGAACACTCCTTCTGCCTGGCTGCTGAGCTGAGACATTGATCTTTTCCAGCCTTCAGGCTCAGACTAAAACATGGACTCTTCTTGGGTCTCCAGCCTGCCCACCTTTAAACTGGAACTTAAACCATTGACTTTCCTGGTACTCGAGCCTTGGGACTTGGACTAGAGCTACACCATGGGCTCTCTTGGTTCTCTGCACTGCAGATCTTGGAACTTGTTAAGTTCCATACTCACAAGAGCCAATTCCTTATAATAGCTAGATATAGATATAGATAGATGATATAGATATAGATATAGACATAGATATTGACCTCATGTTGTTTCTGTTTATCTGGAGAACCCTGATTAATACAGACAACACTAGTACCCTAATTTAGAAAATAGAGATTGTCAGCAAGAGTTGCTGAGTAAAATCCTATGCAAAGCAACTGACACATAGTAGGCATTCAATGAACATGTCTTTTCCCCCTGAGAGTTGAGAGATTGAAAGCACAGCCAGTAAAATAAAATGGAGGGCTATCTTTCTAATAGACATCCTTCCTGCTTCTAGTCTTTAATAGAGTGCATTAATATCTATCAAATATTCCTAGGAATGGAAATATAAAGCCATCGTTGCTGTATATGTGGCAGCCTAATGAGCCAGCTGCTCCCAGCGAGGCAATAATTTACTCAAAGGTCCCAAAGTGTTGCGTTAAGCATGAGTTAAGGCAGCTTTCCAAATTGACCAGTTCTTGCACAAAGAGATTGCATTATTATGCTACCCTTTCTACGTAATTTGCTCACGAAGGCTCTATGCAGGATAAACCAATATATCTGCCCTCTAGGACTTTTTCCTGCAAGGAATTCAATGACAGATTTAATCACCCCAAAATCATGAAGTCAGGTCTCTTAGTTCCAGGCCAACGGAGTTTTTCTAAACCACAGCATTCTCAGACTAAGTCATGTATATCCATTTCTCGGGGAGGGGCTACAGTAAAGATGACACTGGGCAATTTCTCAAGTCCCATTTCTCAGTAAAATGACTCAGTATTTGTGCACACAGGAGCTTTTTTATGTTGGCCAATCCATAACAGATGATGACGTACATCACTGAACAGTGATGGAAGGCCCAGCTGCAGACGCCATTTTCTAGAGTCAAGGATTGCAGCCCCAGGGCTAATTCAGCAAGAGAGATATTTATGATCTTAACAATGGGACCAGAAGGCTCTCTGTCCCCACTTCTGAGCCTGGACAGTGCCTGCAGAGAGACTGGATTGCATTTTCTTCACTTGTGCTTGATGTTTAAACACATTAGAGGGACTTTGAGTGTCAAAATGACTGAATAAGATGGTACCCCAAAAAAGTCTCAGAAAGCAGAAAACCACATTACCAGATCCCTTCCAGTCCTAACTAGCCATGTTACCTTGGGCAAGTCACTTAATTTTTCTGGGATGAAATTTTGTGACCTGAAAAGCAGGTTAATAGTATCGCTTCAACTTCAAAGCCTAGAGCAGGTAAGAAGGTTTCCTGAGGTTCCTTTCAGCTCTGGTGTATCTAAAATTGTGCTTTTTATTCTGGGTGAAAGCGACATTGATCAGCATTAGCATATTAATACTTGACAGATTCCCTTTGTATAGTACTTTTGCTTTTACTAAGAATATTTGCGTACATTGATTGCTTAATTCAACACACACAGCCTTCCTCTTAAAACTAGGCAAAGCAGATTTATCATTCCATTTGACAAATAAGAAAATTGAGGTTCAGAAAGGGTAAATGACTGACCAAATGTTGTTGTCTCATAAAAGCATACACTGCTGCCTCAGTCCTTTAGAGCTTACTTTTCTCTAAGTGGCCTACAAGTCTCTCTTAAGCACTTAGTTCAGGTCTCTCTGCTCATTTGCCACCTTCTTAGAGAGGCCTTTTCCGATCACCCTAGATAAACAGCAATACTCTATGCTTTCATTTTGCCTTATTATTCTTTATAGAACCTAAAATTTTAAGATAAACTCATCATTTATATGTTTATTCATTTACTGGTCTTTTGTTCTCACTAAAAATTAAGCCCTGTAAGTGCAAGACTTGATCAAATTTTGCTCATTCTTACATTCTTAACACCTAGAATAATGTCTGCTCAACAACAGGCCCTGAATAAATAATTGTTAGTGATATAATAAACAAACGAGGTGAAATGGGGAAGGCACTGGAAACTTTGGTATTTGTCTTTAGAAAAAAAAAAAATGAAAGGTATTCTTTTACCTTAGCTGTTTGAATTTTGGTTCCTTTTCTAGGATATCTTCATTAATTTTGTCTGATACATACTTTTTATCTCACTTTATGAAGAAAAATTAGGCAGTTATTTGATACTATTTTAAACTATCTTTTTTCCTTACTTTATGAAGAAATACAATTATGTTTGCCAAGTTCAGGATTCATAGTACTGATTCTTGAGACAGAATATGAAAACACAATCAGTGGTTTCTAAACTGGCTGTATATGAAAATCACCAGGGAATATTTTTAAAACTCAAAATTCCTGGGCCCTTCCCTTGGAAAATTTTTATTCTGTGGGTCTGTGGAAGGACCAGAATTTTTACTTTTCAAACATTCCCCAGCTGATTCAACTACACAACCATGTTTGAGAGCTATTGAGTTATCACCTGTAAAGATTCCTTTCTGTTAAATGCTGTTATCTAGGACTTGAGCAAGCTTCCAGGATGATTGAGTTTCAGCCACAAGTTTTGCTTAGTTGGAATAAGAATCATATCAGTCTTAGGTGCAATTACAAAAAACCTTCAGCACCGGGATCTCCCATTAAGTGGATAGAGCACAAAGGTCAAGCAAACATATTTTTCTTATCCTAAAGATCTACCCTCAGGGAGCAGGTGCCTAATTATTCTTCTGGGTATGACATGAGGTCCCCAGAAAGAATACTGATAAGAACAAAGCAGAATAGTCCAAACCTAGGAAAGAGGATTAAGGCAAAAACTTTGTTCTTATCAGCACTCACTCACCTGCCAGCAGACTGACCCACCCCACCCTTCCTGGGCATAAATCATGGTGCAGGAGGACATCTCTGTTCTGCACCAAGGCAAATCAGATCTCCAGGCATTCAAAGCACCTGCTCATATAGACTAGTGGCCTGAGTTGCTCCACCCTTACTGTGCAGAGATCTGAGTGTATGAGACCCCTCTCTGCTCCAGCCCAGGCAGATTTTCAGACATTTGAAGCATTCACTCACCTAAACCAGCAGCCTGGGCCTGCCTACTCTTCCTCTACAGAGACTATGGTGAAGCGAGGTCCTTGCTGCCCCACACTTAGGCATATCTCTAGACAGCTGGAACACCTTCACATGTGGATTAGCAGCCTGAGCTACTACATCCTTCCTATGCGGATTGTGATGAAGTGGGTTCCTCCCTATTTCATGCTCAGGCAGATCTCCAGACATCTGGAACACCACTCTCTTGGATTAGAAGTCTAGGCCACACCCTCTCCCTGTGCAGAGAACTTGGGGCCAAGGAGGTTTCCCATCTCCATGCCTTGGCACATATCTCCATGCTTGATGGCCACCAACTTGATTCTTCCTCAAAGATGATGTTTGAGGAAGAAGATCAATAGGTCTGCCATCAGGGATCATGTAGATAAGCCTGTTTGGTTCATTCTGGCCCATCTTGCCCCACAACTTTACCAGGGCTGAGAAGGGAGCTGAGACCACTGTGCACTTTATAGATCAGCCTATTGCCTAAGGCAACAGAGAGCTTCTCCCAGCAAACAAGAATCAAGTACATACCCAGCTGTCTGGGCCACAGCCAGCTCTTTCCCATAACTTCCATCTACTGCCTTGTGGGTTGAATTGTACAGCATAATATAAAACCTGCCAACAGAGGTGCATAAGGTAATAAAAGCAAAGTCAAAAGACCCTACTCAACATCCTCTATAGTCACAATTCCTAGGAAGGCAGAAGGGAAAGGAAAATAAAATCTATGGAGAGAGGAAAAAAGAAAAAAATCCCACCCACATCAAAATAATTACGAAAATTAGAAGTGCCAGCTCGTTCACATGAAAAGAAACCAGCACAATAAAAATCTGAAAGTAGTGACACTACCAGTGGTTCACATTAGTTTTCTAACAATGATCACTAACCAAAGTGAAACTCAGAAATGACAGATGAAGAATTCAAAGAACAGACTGCAAGGAAGCTCAACAAGATCCAAGACAAGATTGAAAATTGACACAAAGAAACTTCTAAAGCAATCCAAGAAATGAAGAAAGAGACAAACATCATTAAAACATTTATAGTTAATGGAATTAAAAAACTCACTTAAGGAATATCAAAACACAATTGAAAATGTTATCGATAGACAAGGTCAAGGCAAAAATAAAAATAAATAAAAATAAAGATTTCACAGCTTGAAGACCAGTCTTACAAACTAACCCAGCCAGACAAAAATAAAGATTGAAGAATTTTAAAAATGAGCAAAGTCTTTCAGAAACATGGGTTTATGTAAAGTGCAACCAAATATATAAATCATTAGCATTTCTGAGAGAGAAGAAGAAAAAGCAAACAACCTGGAAAACATATTTAAGGAAACCATTCAAGATATTTTGTCTTAATTTTGCTAGGAATTATCTGAGAAATGCAAATGAAAACCACAATGAGATACTATCTCACACGAGCCAGAATGGCTATAATTAGAAAGTCAAAGAACAACAGATGCTGGCAAGGCTGAGGAGCAAATGCAATGCTTATACACCGTTGGTGGGAATGCAAACTAGTTCAACCACTGTGGGAAGCAGTTTGGTGATTTCTCAAATAAATTAAAACAGAACTACCATTAGACCCAGCAATTCCATTACTGGGAATACCCAAAGGAAAATAGATGATTATACCAAAAAGATATATGCACTTGGAAGCTCATTTTCTCACTATTCACAATAGCAAAGACAAGGAATCAACCTAGGTTACCATCCATGGTGGACTGCATAAAGAAAATGTGGTACACATATACCATAGAATACTATGCAGTCATAAAAAAGATTGAAGTTATGTCCCTTGCAGCAACATGGATGCAGCTGGAGGCCATTATCCTAAGTGAAATAACGCAGGAACAAAAACCACTTTGTTGTTTTTTGTCTCGCTTATAAGTGGGAGCTAATCATTGGGTACTCACGTACGTAAATATTGTAACTGTAGACACTAGGAACTACTTGAGGTGGGAGGAAAAAAGGAGAGGAAGGGTTGAAAAACAAACAATTGGATACTATCCTTACTACTTGGGTGATAGGATTAATGGTACCCCAAACTTCAGCATCATGCAATATATCCATGTAACAAATCTGCATATGTATCCCTGAATCTAAAATATATTTTCAAATTATTTCAAAAATTATAAAAAAATAGTGTTTTTAATTAAATAAAAAAAGAATAGAAAGAGGATGAGGAATGTTGCAGAAAGAAGGAAGAGTAAATATGTTTGTCCAGATATAGCTTCAGCATTTAAGGAATGAATATCTAGAAAAGGCAGAGTGATGGAGTTAGAAGCCTGAAGTGGTAGTGTTGTTCTAGGCATTGAGGATATAGTGAAAAACAAAGGCAGACTGGGTCCTAGAAATCTCAAAGCTAAACACTCAAATAATGAACTGGACAATAAAAGTATGAAAACATGTGGCACTAGGTTGAGAGATGGTGATTTTGGCTAAGTCTGGCAGTAAGTATGGAGAAAATAAGAAACTGGCGAATAACCATTTGCAGGGAAGTAGCATAAACAACTGGGAGCGCATGGCATCTTTGTAGAGGTCACTCTACCCTGGGTCTGTCTGGATGAGTAGCTAAATTCTAAGCCCCACATTAAGGGTATTGAACTCTTTATATTATACCTGCTTCAGTCCAGGCATTCCAGGTCAGTGGATCCAGCTGAAATGTATTAGAAAAAAAAAAAAGATACAGAGAAATTGAGTCTGGGGCTGATCCCATTTATCTTTGAAAAATAAACAAATCCTATACATTTGGCAAATTGTATAATTAAAGTCAAATATTGATGTAAACATAAGATATCCAAATCCACTCTCTAAACTCAAATGACCATTGAACTATTCTGAAAGTAATTGTGAAAGTGGCAACAAAATAAAGGGCTTAAAATCATGATTAAACCTACATTCATCATTTTATTTTAAAAGGAGGGGAACTTATTTGCTATTCTTTTGAAAATCAGATGTCTGATAGAAATATGCCTTTTGAATTATTGCACTAAGATCTTATAAATCTCTTCTCAACCTTGCACGTGAATGATTCATACATGTAAAATAGAAGGGCTGGCTTATAGCAAATGGAGGAAAGTGTCTATAATCCAAGTAGATAGAGACAACAAGAATTAAATATAGTAACACACAGAAGAGACAAGATCTAAATGGGTTAAGAGAGGTTAATCAAAATGTGTTCTCACTTCAGAAAAGAAAAGGAAGTGTAGAATAATTGGTAGCCTCAGGAGAAATACAAAAGCTATGACTATATATATATATGTATATTTTTATACACACACACACACACACATCCTAGAAATAACATGTTAGAAAAAAATAATGAAATCTAGATGCAATAGTTTTAAGAAAAGGCCTTTGTAACAAAGGTAAAGTCATGTAACATAAGATTGTACTGTACTTTAGGCATTTTAATTTTCTTCTCAATCACTCCAAGAGCTTTCTTGTCTCCCTTCCTCAAGTCTCTCTTTATCTGTTTCCTATACTCAAGCTACATTGGAATAACCTTGATCTTGTGAGTTGATTTCTAAATGTGTTTTCAAAGTAGGTTCATCTTCACCACTTAGAGAGTGGTTTATCTGCTTTTTGCCAGACAAGCTGTTTGATCAAGTCATTTAATATCACATATTTGGGATACAGGCAATATGAGTCGTTGCAATCAAGCAGAGCTTCACACTTGAAATGAGTATGTAGTTGTTGACTGACCTCTAAAAAAGTGCAATGTCCTGTTTTCTTTGGGAGTTCAATGGAAAGGTGGTTTTTACACCTATTTCTAGTTGTACTTTCAAGAATATTTCAGCAGATTTCATGCAATCAACAAAAACAAATGTGCACCCTGAAAAATAACGATGTAAAAATTGCATGTACATTTAAACCACAATAGTTACAAAGAGATCCAATCCACGCAATTTGTTTTCATAAAAACAGCAGGTTAAGTTTAGATGTTTTTTATAACTAACATGGTAGCTATAGAAACATTATATTCACATATGATATATGTTAAAATTGATTATTATACCTTAGAATTCTTTGTTCAATGGTTCTGACAAAACTCATCTAAACTTAAAAAAAGTACCATGCCATAAAATTGGATATAAATTGCAAAATCAATCTCATCCATGATTTGTAATGTTGGAGAACCATATCTAATTTGTACTAGAAAAAGAAGCAGCCAAAGAGAAGCACTAGTAATTTTTTTTTTTTTTTTTTTTTGGAGTTGGGGTCTCACTCTGTTACCAGGCTGGAGTGCAGTGGCACGATCTCAGCTCACTATAACCTCCACCTCCTGGGTTCAAGCAATTCTCCTGCCTCCCGAGTAGCTGTGACTACAGGTGCATGCCACCACACCCAGCTAACTTTTGTATTTTTCGTTGAGATGGGGTTTCACCATGTTGGCCAGGATAGTCTCGATCTCTTGACCTCATGATCTGCCCACCTCGGCCTCCCAAAGTGCTGGGATTACAGGTGTGAGCCACCACACGTGCCGCTGCACTAGTGTTATTAATGTATGTGTGGCTGCCTAATCTGACTTCTAAATAAGATATCAAAATTGATGGTATTATTTGCATACCACTAGATGAAATCAGAATTCAAAATACAGCAGTACTCAAAGAGTCCCTTAAAGACGTTATCCAACAGAGATATGGAAAGAAATGCAAATACAAAAATCAAATTTCAAAGTAGAAACTTTGATCCCAGTCTGCATTCTTTTTTTCACAATTAGACCCCAACTAAGCTCTCTCTTTCTCTGCTGATCTCCTTAGCCCTATAGTCTGGAATGGAAACTTCCAGTTTCTGAGTAGTGAGGATCTCAGGGCTTTCTATTCATTGTCATCTCTTGCCTTCTTTCTATCTAAGGAAGCCAATCCTGACACTAGAAAATTTGATCCAGGTAGTTTAACTACCTAGAAAGGCACCATTGGTTCCCTGCCTTTTTAAAGAACCAGGTTTAGCAAATCATTATCAGGGGCAAAATTCGTGAAAAACTTACTATCTAAAATGCTGAACTAAAGAATTAAAACTTCTGTTTCTACAGGAGCTAAATTTTGAAAGATTCTATCAGTATATCTTAGAAAGAAATATGATATAAAAATAGAGTAGAAGAATTGCTACATTTAAGCCTTCTTCAAAATACATAGCCTTCTTTTTTTATAAGTTTTCCCTTTGGTATTCATGGAATGGAAAGTAATTAAACCCCTCTGAGACAGTCGGTGTAGAGATTCAATAATTATCATCTTTATTTCTCCTTTTAAGACACACATAAAGTTTTAATATTAAGACTAATATAACCAGATCCCATCAAAATAATAATGTATTGTTAGACTAACATTAAAATAAAGGTATTTTATTTTCCAAATTCTTGCAATATATGTGATCCCCTAAACTCTTAATTTCCACAAGGATGTACCAGAAGGGATTTGAGACCCTGAAGCCTAAGCCCATTATTTCATATATGAAGAACCTGGTAGAATTGAGAATAGCAGTCGAAAAAGAAAATTTTCAGTACAAGACTTGCCCTAGTGCATCCTCTCTGGATTTTGTCCATGTAGAATAACTTGGATAAAGTTAGGAAAGTCATAGTGATTTGCAAAGAATCACCTGATGCCCACTGATTTCTAAGACTGATCACTGAGATAAATTAAGAGATATCCTCAGTATCATATCAAAGGAGACCCAGGCATTAAATAAAATAATCCACATAGAGACAATGAAAGTATTGCCTTGCACACAGCAAGTCAGCCTAGCACTCCATAAATGTAAACCACCATTACCATTATCAATATCCATGTCTCCTTCACTCGACACCAATCTATGGAAAAGAAGCTGGGAATTTCACTAGCACTAAGGACAGTGTGGAATTCTTCACTCATTCTCTGGGTCCACTTTTTAGTAATAGCCTTTCCTTGATTTCCTTGGTCAATGTAAACATGTATACACAAGTTAGTGTCACATTGTCAGCTTCCTCACATTATTATTTCTCAGTGTTGATATTGAAATTAATGTCTGCAGAGTAAAATGTGGTTTTTTAATTTTGTTTTTTTTTTTTTCCTCCCCAGTAGAACATGAAATGAACAGGTTTACTGAAATAAGCTCTCTACCTGGAGCAAGGATGAGGGAACAGTTAACTAGGCTCCTCAGAAGAGATGGATCTCAACTCATATGCTTTCTTTGCATTCTCGGCTGCTTTGTGTGAAAAGAAACTTAATTATGACATTTCAATATTGAAATAAAATTAGTTTGGATTTTAGTCCTCACTCTTGAAAGGAAATTATGCTCCATTTTTAACTGTGCAAGACAACTGCTGATTCATCTATGGAGTGATAAGCAAGGCTATTTTTATAAACATATAACTAACTATATGCAGGGCCTCCTTAGGGCTTCTCTTCTGATGGGTGCAATTTGGCATTCAAACTCCTGCTTACAGAAGCTTTTGTGGCCGCCTCACATGCCGCAGTGTCAACCCTGTCCACCACTTATGTCGGTTAAATCTCCTTAGCAACAATAAATATAGCCAATCATAATGACATATTTTACTCATGTTCCATATTCGTGCCTAGTTCTAGGCACAAAATTAAAGAACTCAAGGATTTTCTTGTCCAGTTTAACCTAAATATTTTAAGTCCTAAATATATTATGTGCCATTTCATAATATCCCAGAATATATATAGCATATTAATTTATTGTTTAAGGGCCGGGCGCGGTGGCTCACGCCTGTAATCCCAGCACTTTGGGAGGCCGAGGCGGGTGGATCACGAGGTTAGGAGATCGAGACCACGGTGAAACCCGGTCTCTACTAAAAATACAAAAAACTAGCCAGGCGAGGTGGCGGGTGCCTGTAGTCCCAGCTACTCGGGAGGCTGAGGCAGGAGAATGGCGTTAACCCGGGAGGCGGAGCTTGCAGTGAGCCAAGATCGCGCCACTGCACACCAGCCTGGGCGACAGAGTGAGACTCCATCTCAAATAAAAAAAACAAAAAAATTTATTGTTTAACATATTAGCAAAGTTTAAAAATCATGCAATGAGTTAAATATTAAAGACCACATAGCCAATGTAGTTTCATTGCTCTTTAAATGCCTCTGGCAAGGATTTAATTTAGAGTTAATAAAAGAGTTATTATATTATTTATTTCATTATAAATATGCTAATATAAATGTGATGCTATAAATATTTCTGCTAATTAATAGCTGACTTATGGTCGTTTATTTAGGTGCAACTAGCAGTTTATTAAGATGTATGAGCTGAAACTCGATAACCATAGTCCCAATAATCTATTGATATTTAATAGGTAATAACCACATTATATTCAAGGTAGTACATTTAAATGTATTCTTTCTGTTGAATGTTAGTTTAAAACTAATTATTTGTAGCGTATTTACTAAGCTTCAACTGTTTAAGAGATATTCATCTTAATAAAAAAGGTTGTTATGCCCCAGTAGATAATCATAATAATCAGTTGATATTTAATTAACATATAATAACTCCCTCATTAAACCTAAATTAAATCCTTATTTGAAATACTTAATTTAAAATACAACTGAAAGTACTGCTGTAGAAAAATTACATAGCCTCTATGCATTGCTTTCACAAGCAAAATGAGAGATAGGAATCTGAGACAGAATTTCATATGACATTGAAGGATGTTTAGAGTACTCTGTAAGTCCACGTGTACAGATCATAAAGTAAGATATTAAAGCAAGTGACATTTCTTATGGAGCCCAAATTTAAATGTGTTTTAACAATCATTAAATTTTAATAAGCTAAAAACTAAACAAAATGAAATAGTGAAACAAATGACTTCCTTAAACAAGATAAAACTAATTAAGGTGGAACTTCGCCCAGGCTGGAGTGCAGTGGCACCCTCTCAGTTCACTGCAACCTCTGCCAACTGGGTTCAAGCGATTCTCATGCCTCAGTCTCCCGAGTAACCGGGATTACAGGCAAGGCGACCATGAGACACGGTTTCATCAAGTTGGCCAGGCAGTTCTTGAACTTCTGACTTCAAGTGATCCACGCGCCTTCCTCTCAAAGTGCTGAGAACCACCGCGCTCAGTCCACGAAGTTCTTTATTTCTCCTTCCAGCCCTCTCTCCATCTTCCCTACCAAGCTCTATGACCCAGGAGGCAACCTCATAAGAAAGGAATGCATCACCACTAGGGTCCCTGAGCTAGAATCCAGTTGTATTTGGGCAACGGAAAGCATCAGCAGGAGACTCAAGGGAAAGGGTAAGAAGAGGCAGGGGTCTTTATCACTTTATGCCTTTTTGCAGTGCTGTGGTTTGCCAGTGGCTATGTTTCTCTTCATGAAGCCACAGATTCTGTCTAGTAGCCCCTCCTAGAGTTCTAGCTCTCATATAATTCTGGCAACTCTTCCTTTCTTTTTCCCCTTCAGTCATGGAGGCTATAGTGGCTTCTCATGGTTACTAGTCTCAGGCTGTTTTTTCTTTTGAGTGTACCATCTATTTTCTGTCAGGACCTGGACTTATATGGAATTTAAAGAAATAAAATAAATAACAACTGGAGCAGCAGTAACTAACCTTTATAAAACACTTTTACACGTGCTGTTTAAAACATAATAGGCTTTATGTTTAAGCCATTTAACGGATTGGAGAAACTGAGGCTCAGGTTTTCTGCACAAAGGCACATGGTTACTAAGTGGAAAAGTCAGAAATCAAGTGCAGGTGGTGCAACTCCATATCCTAATCTCCAATATAATCAACTCACCAGAAGGATTACATTTTCCTTAGCTTTATTTTTAACTTACTTACTTATTTATTTATTTATTGAGACGTAGTTTCACTGCAAGCTCCGCCTCCCGGGTTCACACGATTCTCCTGCCTCAGCCTCCCCAGTAGCTGAGACTACAGGTGTCTGACACCACGCCTGGCTAATTTTTTGTATTTTTTTTAGTAGAGACGGGGTTTCACCGTGTTAGCCAGGATGGTCTCGATTTCCTGACCTCATGATCTGCCCGCCTCGGCCTCCCAAAGTGCTGGGATTACAGGCGTGAGCCACCGCGCTCGGCCATTTTCCTTAGCTTTAATCAACATTCTACACCGCACAGTCGTTTATGATTTTTTGAGGCTACAGAACCCTTTTTTCAAAAGTATCTAAAGAGTTTCAACAAATTGAAAAGATAAAAGTAGAGCAGCTTTGGTTGCTGCAATCTTTAGTAATCTCATTACTAAAGCAGACCATGTAGAAATGACCCCACAACACCTTGCTCCTGGAATCGTCAATATCCCAAACCTGTCCAATCAGAGCTCTCTATCTCCCTAGCCACACTGATTGGCTCATGGGCACTCACATGATCCAAACATGTGCTACTTTCTTCTGGAATGGCAAGCTGAGAAGATAATGAAAGCCTTAGATTCATCGATAGTTAACTTAGCTGTTATATAGAGACAGTCAGCCTGAAAATAAAGCTAGATATAAAGCCTGAACCAAGAGAAGATCAGAGGGTCCTAATGGCATGCTGTGAATTCATGAACTCACCTAAGACCAAAACCAACACCATCCCTCGGAATAATTAGATATGGTAGCAAGTCAATTATCCTTCTGCTTAAGTTAGTTTGTATTAGATTTCTACTAGTTACAACCGATAAAAAAAAAAAAAACAGAGTTCCACCTAAGTTATACAAACAGTTTTTTGCTTATTTATTTGTTATCCAAAAGGCATGGTTCTCACTAACTTGGTACATTAGCAGGAGATTCAATCCCTTATTCTAGATAACTCTTGATGGTGTTCAAGTTGATACTTTTAAAGAATTGATCCAACACAAAGTTTTCCAAATGAGTTGTAACTTTTTGTTTTGCGGTAGGAAGAGCACTAAGACCTCCAACTTTGTAGCTGTCTCCTTCATAGAACTCATTCTCTTATTCTGAACTTCATTTCCTCACTGATCAATAAATTAATATTACTAATCTTACCTTTTCCACGCGGTTAGTATGAGGTTCATATTTAAAATCTGCATAACGTGTAAAAGATCTATGTTGTACAAAATGAAAGGCAAGATGTCAGCAGTTTACCAAATGTCAATTTAAATTACTTTCTCAGTATTTTTAATATAAAAGCATACCAAATGACATGATATTCAAAAGGAGTTAATGTTTTCTAAAATAGGTGTTATTATTTGTTTCTTTTGGCCGGTAGCTAATGTTTCCTAAAGTACATTACGAACATTAAATGATTAGACTTCTTAGCAGCCCTCTGACACAGCAGTGTTATAAAGGAGAACCTCTCCCTGCAACAATGTAGACCTGTATTTATTTTCTAGGTATTAAAAATTCACTTATGGAGGCTTTGAGCATTAGCAGTCATTTAAAAACACAATTAAGCTATTAGTGTATTCAAAAGAGACCAATAGCAACTTTAGTCTATGTCTATTCTTGGACCAAATGAGTAGGGAGTATTGGGAAACATCCAGATATTTAGTACATAACGGCCTAAAACAACTGTGGAGTTAGAAAAAAGGATGGGAGGACTTGAGTTTTCCAAATTGACTCTTTCCAGTGAAATCTGTGTAAATATTATTCTATCTCCATGTGCCTGAATAAACCCAACTTCCATAGTTTTACTTTGCTTTGTTTTATTTTGCACTAAAAACTCAGTTTATATGTGATAGGGAATTACCACATTATACTTTAGATATTTCATTTATAGATCTTATTTCTATTAAATTTTAAAAACTATTTATTGGTAACTCCCAGCATGGGTGAGCCCAAATTTAAACTGCAGCATCCCATTCTACCATCTTGACTCCTGGGGAAAACGAAGCTAAGCAAAACAATTGTTAGTGATTTCTGGCTTTTGATGACTTAAGGAATCTCTTCCTTAGTGACAAAAAATAAAATTGGTATATATTTCCGATTGCCAGTCCTTACACATAGAGGACTATAGCGAAAATATATTATTCTATCTGCATCACTTATTAAGGAAGGGCAAAAAGAGGGCAAGACATAAGACATTTGGAAATCATGGTGCGAGATCAAACTTTGCATAGACTTCTAGCGAGAGCCCTTCCCACCCTTCACCAGTCTCATGATGTCTTTAGTATGTACATTGTCTTCAGTCATAAATAGATTCAGCCCATTTTATGCCTAACTAATATAATAAGATTTTGGGTGTTAGACCCAGATCTAATATTTGTGGTCTTATAAAATCACTAGATTACGTGAACAAAAACTTCAATTATTGCCTCTGTTCACCACATAAGAAAATATATAGTAATGATTGGTGTGTGTGCCCTGGTTTCAGACTGCCTGGGCCCCAATCCTCACCTTGCCTTTCTCTTACCTTGGACTTAACTTCTTTACATTTCATTTCTTCATATATAAAAGTAATAGTAAAACCAGGCTCATGGTAAAGTACTTAGCTGTGACTCAATTGTCCTAATTGAACAACAAATATTAGTCATTGTTAAACACTGCTTAGAACATTAATGCTGCTTAAAACTTCACCCTGACCGTATCCAATTAAATCTTACTCAGGTTTTGGATTTCTTCTGGCTACATGTATCTCAGTCTAGATTCTATCTTCTTGTTACATAGTGCTTTTATACCACTTTCTGGAAGAAATAGTATTACTGCTTGTAATTACATATTTCTGAGTTTATTAGTTTAATATTTATATTCTCTATTAGATTCTAAGTTCTATAAGGAAAAGAATATATTTTGCTCAGAATTTTATTTGTGCTGCTTGGCAGTGGCTGGCACATAGTAGACCTCAGTAAACATTTGTTGGATGAATAAAGGAAAGAATAAATGAATGATAGAATGAATTATAGGCCTTAATTTTTTTTTTTACTTTCTACAGTTTTTTTCTTCTTTAAACAATCAGTGCTTCAACCATCTGCCCTCCCATGACTCAACCTTACCCTACAACGCCAGCTACAGTGGCAAAGTTATTAAATTAATTTTCATGATGAGGTTAGGCAAGATTATCCCTAAAATTAGCATTTTGTAACACTAAGGATGACTAAAATAGAATGTAACTAATGAATCTGGTAATATTGCTTTTGAACTGATTCTAATTTAGTTCTCTCTTTTCCTTCTGCAGTAACATAATCGACTTAAACGTTTCTTTTATAGTGCCACAAATCAATCAATAAGCACTTGTTCTATGTCTGCTATGACTTTAGCACTACAGCAAGGTGTCCTGTTTATAAAAGCCATTGTACCTGTTTTCATTGTCTTCTGCAGCACATAACCACTTAAGGACTTAATGATAAATAAATACATCTAGATGTCAATTAAATAAATTTGTAGTCACAAACCAGGGCCAAGTAAAGAGTTCTGGAGTCCTAATTCCAAGGGGTTTATTGCCACAAGGAAATGAAACTACTTAGACACTCCACATGGAATGGATGCTAGAAATTACAAATGCAGTGGGAATATTGGAGGTGTCCACATCTAGCAGAGTCCTCACCATCTCCATGGAAACCATCCCCCACCCCCTTCTGGGGAGAAAACAGCAGCTGTTCAACAGCACACAACCAAGAAAAATGCAAATCAGTTGGAAGTGAAAAACTCAGGATCCATTTAAAATTGTTAAGGGGCTGAAATTTGGGGTAAAGGAATGAGATTAATGAAGCAGTTATTTAGCAAATAAGGCTTCCTTGGCCTCCTGTGCATGGTCAAGAGTTCTGAGAAGACAGAGGAGAAAAGTGGTCAGAAATTTACATCAACCATCATTGCATCACCCTGTTGGAATAATGCATTGCAGAAATTTTGCAAAGTGAGATTGCAAGGAAAATATAATAGTTTTTAAAGAAAGAAACTAGGAGGAAACATGTTTGGGAATTACTTTTGAAGAAGAAAGAAGAAAAAAAATAAAGTTAAGGCATGGCATAAAGTACTAAATAGAAGAAAATTTGGAAAAGGAAGAGAAATTTTAAAAAGGACTGTGTTCCATGTGCATAACATGTTATCGTTGATTACATGCTTTTGCATGTGCGATTTTATGTGATTTTCATAGGTGTATCTTCTGCCACAAAAGTTTTACTTGTATGTAATATGGATACTCATTTACAAGCCTTAGGTAAATATGGACAGCTAAATCAGGCACTTTGGGCCATGTCAAAAAGGATACAGAGATAGATCGTTGGTATTCTGTTTGTATGAACTCAGGATTATAATGAGAAGAAAAACACGACTTCCTGAGTGCTAGACTCGGAGAAGCTTCTCCTGTCCCATCAAATTTATCTCGTAAAAATTTGAAGCTGAGATTCCTTTGGTCAGCTGCATCACTAACAATGAAAAGATGTAGGGCACGATTCTGCAGTGGGGATGAAAAAGCAGAAAGAACTTACGAAAGAGATAGAGAGAGGGGATTAAGAAAAAGAGAGAGAGAGCAGGGGAGAGGCCAACCCTCTACTGGTGGGAACATGTTAGTTTATCTTGGGACTTCCTCAGTATTATGCTGAGATTCTAGGGTCAATTGCAGTGGCTGGTGGTGGGAAGGCCATTGCATTCTTCATCATTGGCCCATAGTGGTTACGAATGAAATGCTTATCAGCCCTGCTAATGCATTCTTTTCAAGTTTGTCACTATGATGCTAGTCTGCTACTCAAGAACCTGGAAAGGCTGGGAGCCCTAGGACTAAGATTCCAGCTACTGGGTGTGACACATTCTCAAGACAATACTGCTACAGGACTCACGTATCTTGCAGCCGCAGGAAGTCATTTTCTAGATTGGAGCCTCACTCTGCTTGTTTCAATGAACTTAGTCTTTTAGAACCCAAAACCTTGAAGTCTTGCAGGTTTCTGCCTTTTCTGATTTACCACATTCTTCCTCCTGGGCTTTAACACAGAGCCTACTAGCTGCTTTAATGTGGGATTGATGGCAGGGGGTGGGGGTGCAGAGGGGAAAATAATGGAAGAAAAATAATTAATATATTAATTCTTTTCAGCCCACTCTCCTGTAACTGTTCTCTGATTTTTCTTTGAAAAAGAACTCAAATGCTTGTGGGATATTACATAAAAATGTTAAAGCCACATACTAAAATTTCTGTGTGAAACTTAAATCAGGATTTCTTTGTGATCTGACACAGAACAATAAAGGAAGGTTTCAGGGCCAGGTGTGGTAGCTCATGCCTGTAATCCCAGAACTTTGGGAAGCCAAGGCGGGAGGATTGCTTGAGCCCAGGAGTTCGAGACCAGCCTAGGCAACATAGCAAGACCTCGTCTCTGCAAAAAATTTAAAAATTAGCTAGGCGTGGCAGTGTGTGCCTGTGGTCCCAGCTACTCGAGAGGCTGAGGTGGCAGAATTCCTCAATCCCCACAAATCAAGGCTCCAGTGAGCTATGATCACACCACTGCACTCCAGCCTGGGTGACAGAGCAAGACTCCGTCTCAAAAAATAAAATAAGGAAAGTTTCATGGAAACAAATGGTTTTCATACCGTTGTATCCAGGGAATAGTTTTTGAATCTCTAAATAGCAACAGTGACCCGAATACCTCTAAAAGCAAGTTCTGTATACTGAATTCCATTAGTCAGTTGACTTTTGTGAATGAGTGGGAAGAGTATTCCAATAGAAAATATCTGAGCCTCGAGATATCATAAATCACACCTTAGGGTACAATAAACTTTTTAAAGTATATATTTAAAAGAAAAATGCTGATTTCCTAATAAAATATTAATGTTACTCAAATTAAGTCACTAGATAGGAATGCAAAGTTGCCCAAGTTATTATGTTTAGCCTGATAGTTTTAAGCTCTGAAAGAAAAATAGCAATGACCATAAAATGAAGAGCAAATATTTGACTACTATGTTCCTCAATTTCTCTCCAGCCCGTATCCAGGGTCTCAGCAGTCTGGTTATGATTGGAGATCTTGGATGAAAAGCAAACGACAAGCCAGGGCAAAAACAAAGCACAGTGGGCACTTAATCCAAATTAGGGAATAGGAACCACGTTTATAGAAACATATTGTATTAGTCCGTTTTCACACTGCTGATAAAGGCATACCCAAGAGCGGGCAACTTATAAAAGAAAGACGTTTAATGGACTTACAGTTCCACGTGGCTGGGAGGCTTCAAAACCATGGCAGAAGGTTAAAAGCTTGTCTCACCTGGCAGCAGACAAGAGAAGAGAGCTTGGGCAGGGAAAGTCCCTTTTTTAAAACCATCAGATCTCATGAGACTCATTCACTATCACAAGAACAGCATGGGAAAGGCCTGCCCCCATGATTCAATTACCTCCCACCAGATGCCTCCCACAGCACATGGGAATTCAAGATGAGATTTGGATGGGGATGCAGCCAAACCTTATCACATATTCTGAAATATACTGCAATCTTGCTTGTCTTTAAAAACAGCCATTCCTGTCACGTAGAACCTGGAGAGCCCCCTCTTATTATTTTGTATCATTTTATCATTTTCTGGGAGTATAATAAGTGATGTAAGAAAAAAGTGGTTCAGGATTCATATATTATTAAATATCATATTATAAAGATGCTAATAGATCCATTAATATTATTCATACAATATAAAGACAAATTTTTACTTTTCCCATTTAACAATGATGCATACTGTTTCATTGACTTTAAATTAATTATGTAATAAAAGCATGAATTGTTAACATATAAATTCAAAAATGACATATTGCTTTTTTTTTTTTTTTTTTTTGAGACGGAGTCTTGCTCTGCCGCCCAGGCTGGAGTGCAGTGGCCGGCTCTCAGCTCACTGCAAGCTCCGCCTCCCGGGTTCACGCCATTCTCCTGTCTCAGCCTCCCGAGTAGCTGGGACTACAGGCGCCCGCCTCGTCGCCCGGCTAGTTTTTTGTATTTTTTTTTTAGTAGAGACGGGGTTTCACCATATTAGCCAGGATGGTCTCGATCTCCTGACCTCGTGATCTGCCCGTCTCGGCCTCCCAAAGTGCTGGGATTACAGGCTTGAGCCACCGCGCCTGGCCGACATATTGCTTTTTGTTTGTAGAACTAATGGGTATTAAAATGTAGATTACATTTTAACTGTAGCTCATACCATTAAAACATAAGACAAAAAACTTTTTGGCACTTATAATTTGGAATCTTTAAAAACTGCATTTTAAAGAAACCACTGATTTATTTTTTTAATGTGTTTGTGTTTTTTGACTATATGATAGGATATAAGTGTTCCAAGTTGCCTTTTGCAAGCAATTTACAAATAGCAAGACGAAGATGTGGACACTCTTTTTTCCAATAAATCAAAAGTCAAATTGGATCTAATTGTCACTATATCTGCAAGTACTAGATGAGACATAAAATATCTGAATAAAGGCAAAGATATGCCATGTTCCTCAAAAAGAAGACATAATATTGTGAAGATACTCATTTCTTGAAAAAAAAAAAACATTAGCTGGGCATGGTGGTGCACACCTGTAGTTTCAGCCACTCAGGAGTCTGAGGTGGGAGAGTCGCTTAAGCCTGGGAGGCCGAGGTTGTAGTGAACCATGATCATGCCACTGCACTCCAGCTTGGGAGACAGAGCTGGACCTTGTCTCAAAAAAATAAAGGATATTCATTTCACCAACATTAATCTGGAATGCTGGTTAAATACCTATCAAAATCCCAACAAGATTTTTTTGTAGAACTTGATAAGGTAATCTTAACTATTTCTATAAAGGAAAATATGCAAGACTTGCAAGGATAATTTTATAAAGGCAGAACAATGATGGAGACTTGCTTTACCAGATAACAAAATACATTATAAAGTTACAGAAATTAAAATAATGTGGTATTGGTATGCGCCAATACCATACCTCAACAGATTGAGGGAAAATTATAAATAGTCTAGAGACACATAATCATGTACATATGTGAATGTGCTATGTGTTAAACCTGATATACTTCAAATACAGTGGGCAACATTATTAAATACATAATGTTGAAATAATTTTAAAGAATCTATCTTTAAATAAATAAACCCAAATAATTCAATAGAAAAATGAGCAAAATATTTGGATAAAATATTATAGAGTAGGAAATATACATGAATGAAAAACAGAGAAAGCTGAATCTTAGAATAATTAGAACAACATGCCACGAAAATTAATTGTTAATATTCAATGTAGGTTAGAGTATTGAGAATAAAAATTATCAGTAGTACAGGATTCTTTTGGAGGGGAATTTGGCAATATCTTGTTTTACAAATATATAAAATGCATTACCTTTTAAGCAGCAATTCACTTTCTAAGAGCCTTTCTACAGAAATACTAGTATATTTCAAATGCTAATAAAATTAATTTTTTGTTAAATATTACAAAATCTATGTATGCATGCTTGTATGTATGTGTACAACTGCTTTCTTGGGCCGTATGGAAACCCGATTTATCATCTTCAGGAACAGCATCCAGAATTGTTACATTTTTAATATTTTTTCATAGTATTTCTATATAGCTTTATTTGCAAATCACTGAAATTAAATCAAATAACTCTTGAGCATCCTCACCTTCATTTATTCAGAAATATTTATTGAGTGATTATTATGTGCTGGTCTCTGTTCAAGCCTCTGGAAATACAGTAGTGAACAAACTAACTGTTGACCTAACAGAGTCTAAATTCTACTGAAAGAGAAAGAAAATAATCAAATAAACAAACTTCTTGCAAAATATTTCCAAAATTTTAATGTTAAAAACTGCTGGGGCCCGGCGTGGTGGCTCACGCCTGTAATCCCAGCACTTTGGGAGGGCAAGGCGGCAAGATCACGAAGTCAGGAGATCCAGACCATCCTGGCTAACGCGGTGAAACTCCGTCTCCATTAAAAAATACAAAAAACTAGCCGGGCGCAGTGGCAGGCGCCTGTAGTCCCCGCTACTGGGAGGCTGAGGCAGGAGAATGGTGTGAAACTGCGAGGCGGCGCTTGCAGTGAGCCTAGACCGCACCATGGCACTCCAGCCTGGGCGACAGAGCGAGACTCCATCTCAAACAAACAAATAAAAAAAAGCTGCTGGTTTCACGTAGAAAATTCAAATTTGGCTCCCAAATGTGCTGCCCAGCTTCAAGGAAAGAAAAAGTGATGTTGAGCATGTTTGAGTCAGAGACGCAGATATGATTAGCATCATGACCAACAGGATCCTTGGTCCAAAGCACATTGAAGTTTCTTAGATGAAAGTGACTGGATCCAAGAGCAGTGGGGAAGGAAGCCACGGGAAACTAACTGGAACAGTAGAATTTGTCTCACTGAAAAAGGGACCAGCAGCGCAAATGACCAAATCTGAAGGACTGTTGATCTCTTATGTGGCTGATCAAGAGCTTGAGGTAGAGGTAATGGCTCTAAGTAATGAGTGCAAACACCAGAGGTCAGTGGTGTTTTTTAGTACAATGACTATGTAGAGTTTATTAGGGAAAAAAACCTTTATCTAAAGTCCTGTTAATAATGAAAAGTTTAGGTTTCATAGGTCTGAACTGATTCAATATGTCAAATAATTCTGAACTCAAACACTTATTGGCTTCTCAGTGACCTGTTGAGCCTTACACATGGCTGATGTGTTTGAAAATACAACGTCCAGATAACCTAATGGGATCTCTTTTGCAAGGAGATCAATATATCCTGAATTTGATCCTGTTAAGAAAGCTTCAAAAGATGTACCATTTGTCCATTATAAAATCCAAATATGGATGAGTTGCATTCAAATAAAGGTCTAATAATGAAGCTATGAATTTTAATTCACCCTTGAAATGGAATTTATTCTCACTAACATAAAGTGACAGGACATCCGTTATAAGCTTCTATTTTGATCTTTCACTTACCTACTAGCAATGTCAAATACCAATTTCCTATAAGTTTTCATTTCTAAAGGATAACAACATACTATCTTTATCTAACTATAATATTGAATAGAGTGCTAGATTATGTTTTATAATCCCATTCATAAATTTTATATTTTTAGGAGTCAGGGTTTATTATTTTCAGAATAATAGGTAAAACTAGGTAACAAGACCCTTAAGCTGATAGTTCTGAATAGTGACCAGTTGTCTCATGTGTAATATGTATACATTATTTTATAATAAATACTTTATACATATATACATATGAATGCATGCAAACATAGAATTCTTATATATGTATGTATACGTAAAGATATATATATTCACTCTAGCTCCTTTCACATACTTTATTTTTAAGGAAACACCATCCTATGCATAATATATATGTATGCGTACATACATACATATCACACAACATATAATATGCACATAGATAATAAACAAGATATAAATAGATGCCCCCAAAAGGAAGATACATGCAATGCACGCATATTCAGGGATAGGCGTGTCCTCAATCCTTTATTTTGCTAAAGAAGCAACTGAGATCCAAAGAAAATAAATGGCTTAAGGTCACGGCGAGGAAAAAAAAATCAAAAACCCAAGCATCATCATTTCAGTCAGTGTTTCTCCCACTTAATATTTCGATTTTACACTCTGAGTGTGAGACATGGAGAGTGAACTGTAGATGCTTCCTTTTTTACCCCAGTTTTCCGACAACTTCTCTGCTGAGATTTGGATTCTTATCATAAGGCTCTGTTTTGGAAGCACCAATTGCCATTTTAATGCAACTTCCTAATCATGCAGACAGCCAGCCTCTCATAAATCATGTAAAGTACCTGAAAATATGATTTATGAGCTAAGTTATGGGAAATGCGGTCCTTTCACATTCTTAACCCTTCAGGATGTTGTTACCTATCACAGTCTCCTTGTCTGATTCAACTGAAGGTGGGTCTGAACACTTTCATCCCAAACGGCCCCTAATGCTACCCCCAACTACCACTGACCTTTTACCCATTCACCTGCATCCATAAAGAATTTACAGCTTCTTTAAGTTCATCAACTGAGTATAAACTTGTAATTTAAACTCTTACTCTGCTTGTGGCTATTACCAAATATGTCCTGAGGCACTGCCTTACATGGTAATTAAAGAACTGCATTTAATAGCATCTTACAGAAGAATTAAAAGAGTGAGAGTATTACAGTTTGTTGCAGGAAATAGTCCACAAAAGACCCTAGAAAATCCAAGACGAAACTAATTTAAACCATATGCCTTGCTGAAAAGGAGTATGAAAAAAATGTCTGTAATATGTAGTAAATGAGGCCCATAACTCATTGGAACCTCCAATGAGTTATGTGCTAAATTCATATTTCACATCATGGTCATGCATTTCTTTTTTAAAGTCTCCCTGTCTATTAACCCTTTTCTTTGTGTTGGAGAGTTTATAAGGACGACATGGCTTTGGTTGCATTAATATACTTACATATGCAAATAGAAATAAAATACCAATAGTTTTTTTTTTTTTTAAACCCCCTCCCTTATGGCTCAATATATTATCGCTTCACCAAACCAACAAATTAAAAACAACTTCCAATTTCTTCCACAAATACCTAGTGGCTAAATGTTATTAATGCATTTGTCTGAAAGGCGCAAATTCAAACATTGCTCAGTTAGGGAAGAAGAATCTACAGTGCTGATTGCTTGCAATCCATTTCAGTAATCTATATTTTCTTCACGGAGGTGAAAGTTTATCTCACCATGGAACAACAGTTATAATTTTGCTTCTCCCATTCATCAACTCTGATATTTCGGAGCCTCAAATCATCACTTTCTGGAGCTACAGAGGAAGCAAGCTGTTGTCTATTTTCTTTTTAGCACACTCCTTTAAAAAAATGTTTGTCTGCACATTATGGGTTTATCTTCTGTCTGTGAGAGACCCTAATAAATCACGCTTGCTTTCAGCTCTCATAGATTATTAAGCTTTTATAATCATGAAATAAACCCAATAGACTATTATTACTATTTTCAGGAGATTGTAAATTACTAGGTATTTTCTTCTTTGTATGAGCACGTGGTTCCCTCATTTTTCAGGAGGGTAGTGTTACATTTAGACTCTGTCAGCACATTGCTTGTACAACAACAATGCTCCCAACAAATTGTGGTCTGAGGGGTGGGAGTGGAAGTGAGCACAGTAAACAGGGAGTTCCAGAATTACAAGGGTTTAGTCAGCCTCTGCCATCCTCAAGTTAAAAGCCTAAAGTTTATTTCACAATGTGAACCTCTCAAAGTGTTCTCTCTTGCCCTTTCTCTTTTCAAATACAGTAATGGCTGATAATCTTTGTGGAACAATGCTTTGAAATCATTTCAGTTTTAAGAGAGTACATGAAGTCCATCAAACAGAATGAAGCCCCTAAAGGAGATTTATGTGAATTCTTTCTCAACACAATTACTGCAATTAGATACACGTATACCTTTGTGTCCTTAATATTGTAATTTTCATGGGGCAATGATTTGAAGGAGTTTCTTGCTAGAAATAGATCTAAAATGCAGGGTTTTGATGACATTCTCAGCTAAACTAATTGTGTGAGCTGGGAACAAGGTAATGAGGACAGATGTCAAGGTCAATATAATTACTCATTTCTGAATCTGGGTTAATATTTCCAAAGACCTCACATATAAGTTACAACTTATAACCGCTACTAATAGAAAATTCAGCTTTGGTTTCTCTGGTATGGATGCAATGTTGTTTTCTCTCCCTTGTCTCCAGTGGTGTCCCAAAGTGAACTTTATTTGTCAAAGGAACAAAACCAAATCTACTTTCTTGTTGACTCTTCATCATATCGAAAGATGCAGATGTGGACGACAAAAGAAACACTTGGCATGATCACTGCTAATGTGTGCATTCCAAAATGCAGCTCATAAAAATCATATTTATCCCTTCGAGAGGAGACAGGCATAAAGGAAGACAAAGACAAGGAGGAATTGTGGTGTTGGGTTATTTACATTTCTGATAGTCCTGAAATTATTAGATAGCTATTTTCTTGGATCTTTTTTCCCTATCAGCCACAGACTGTCTGTACATCTTGTGTCATAATTGCTATGAAAGGACCTTATTCCAAATGACATTCATTTCCAGGTTTTATGCCTAAGCTCCTGGATGATCCTCATGTTTCAAAGTGATAGAAGGGTATTCATAAACAGCGTTTTAGAACTCTATTCACTTATCTTGGCTAGGATAAATCAACACAGGTAGAGAGGTGCTGATTAAAAGCCATGCTTCAATGGAAAGTTATTTCAAAGCCAAAATTAATAGAAACCACTCCACTAAACAGATTTGGGGACTTAGGAACAAAACTGGCATGTAATCATACAAGAAAAAGACAACAGACTCAATCTCTTTCTCTCTGTCTCTCATTGCTGTTCAATGCTACTAATACACATTTACCTTTATATTCATGTCACTAATTGATAGCCTCTTTTTAATTCTGTTTTTTCCAAAATGTGCTTGTTGAACAAAATTCTATTCATCACAATACTTTAGCATTCCATAGAGAGCATGGATGGCAAGCTCTCTGGGTTATAATCATCCAACAGGTTTCTGGAATTAATTGGGTAATTCAGAAAGTCATCTCCGGCCTTAGGCTTGACTCACTCTTCCCTCTCGACAATATTCCACAGTGAACCTGCCTCTGTCTGTCCTAACTTTTTCCACCTTGACACTGAGCCTTGTCTCATGCCAGTTACTGAGTTTCACTTTGAAATCCTTCCTTTAAAAAAAAAAAAACCAAACATTTAAATAATCATGATTTCAAAACACTTCTAAACTTCAACCAAATAAAGAGAAAAGGAAACCTTCCCATTTTCCCCTCCCTTTCTACTGGCAGCTTGTCTATCTCTATTTTTCATCCAAATAAGCAGAGCCCTGTAAATCTTGTCCAGAAGACACGGACTGAAAGAATTAATCAAACTGTTGTTTATGAGCTGCTCAGAGCAGATTAAATGTTGTGTTGACAACACAATTCGCAAATTATCTATCAACATCAACAGACATACAGCAATGAGCCAAGCCAATTGGATACCTTTGGACACAGAGGACCATGTATTTCCTAGTCTTGATTCCAAAACTAAGTCCTTTTGAAGGAGTTTTATCCAACATTATTTTCAGTCTCATTGCTGCAGATGAGTTGCTTTACAATATATTTGGATAAAATGATAGTTTGATTTCTGCCACATACAAGTTAAGTTTCCTGCCTGTCTCACTCCAGACATCCCATATTCCAATTCACCACCAGATATTCATCAGATAACTGCCTCTTAAAAATGTCTATGGCAGCCAACCGCCAAAATGATCCCAACTTCCTGGTATTCACAGCCTTCATACTTTTGTTTGTAGTTTTCTCACACATAACAAGTTCAATCTCTGTGACCAATGGGACAGGAGAGAGGTGGTGGTGTGTCACTTCTCAGATTTGTTACATCTGTAACATGTTCCTGTATATGTCTGGGTAATATTTCATTGTATTAAAATACAACAACTTGTTTATATATTTACCTATTAATGAATATTACCTTCCAGTTTTGACAACTATGAATAAAATTACTGTGAACATTGGTGTACAAGTCTTTTTGTGGGCCTATGCTTTCAAAAATAAACACCTAAGGGTGAAATTGGTAGGTCACAAGGTAATGTTTGCTTTGTATTATAAAAACTGAATAATTAGTTCCCAATAATATCTTACAATCTAATCAACAAAGAATGAGAATTCCATTTGCTTCACATTCTTGCCAATACTTGATGTTCATGTTCATTTGAATTTTAGCCACTCTAGTAAGTGAAATGTTCTCTTATAATGGTTTAATTTGTGTTTTATGATGCCTCGTCATACTGGGCAACCTTTCGTGACTTATTGGCTATTTGTATACCTTTGTATACAAAGGTGTTAAAAGAGTTTATATAAGAAGTTTATCCAAGTCCTTTTACTTATTTTTAATTAATTTGCTAGCTTCTTATTAATAAGTAGTAAAAGGCTTTCATATATCCTGGATAGAAGTTTTTGTCAGAATTATTCATTTTAATTCTTCTCCCAATCTGTAGCTTAATTTTTATTCTTAATACTGTATTTTTAAAAACAAGTTTTACTTTAGATTAAGCTTCATGTAACATGTTTTATAGTCAGTGCTTTTTATTTACTATCCAAGAAATCTTTGCCTTTCCCAAGGTTATGAACATTCTCTTCTACATTTTCTTCTAGAAGTATTAGCGTTTGACTTCTTAAAATAAATTGTACAATCGACCTAACAATATCTATTTTTAAAAATTTTTTTCTGGGATTTTGATGGGGATTGCATTCAAACTAGAGTTCAATTTGGGAAGAATTGGCATCTTAAAAATACAGAATCTTCCAATTCATTAAGGTGATGTCCCTCTCCATTTTCTAATTTCTTTGTCAGTTTCAGTGTTGTCATCTTTCAAGTCTTTTGTTACATTCATTTCTAGGTATTTTCATGCTGTTGTTATTGTTGTTATGTCATTATTTTATTTTTTAAATATAATAGACATTTAATTGATTTTATTAATTTTGTATCCTAAATCTTGCTAAATTCATTTGTCAATTCCAGAAAATTTTTTTATAGATTGCTTAAAATTCCCTAATATTTTCTTTTGCTTACATAGTCTGTAAATAGAGGCAATTTTACATTTCCCTTTCCAAACTGGTACATGTATGTCACTTTAGCTTTTTCTTGTTATACTGGCAAGGACTTCCAGTACTATAGTGAATGGAACAGACATTCTTGTCTTGTTCTCATTTGTAGAGAGAAATGGTTTTTTGTGTTGTACCTTTATGCATGATAGCAGTTTTAGAATTTTGAAGTGCTTCTTATTAATTCAGAAAATTTTCTTCCATCCTTGGTTGACTGATATATTTATTTTTTTTTTTATTTTTTATTTTTTTTGGAGACGGAGTCTAGCTCTGTCGCCCAGGCTGGAGTGCAGTAGCGCAATCTCGGCTCACTGCAAGCTCCGCCTCCCGGGTTTACGCCATTCTCCTGACTCAGCCTCCCGAGTAGCTGGGACTACAGGCGCCCGCCATCTC
>NW_012114555.1:6004048-6016580 GCF_000951035.1 Colobus angolensis palliatus
CTTGTGATCCGCCCGCCTCGGCCTCCCAAAGTGCTGGGATTACAGGCGTGAGCCACCGTGCCCGGCCCCCATATTCCTTTTAATGTCTGTATGATGTGTAATAATATTTCCTTTTTCATTTATAACATCGATGACTTGTATTTTATTCCTTTTTGTCTTGATAATTCCAATCAGGTATTTCTCAATTTTAGGAACTTTTCAAAGAACTAATGCTTGGCTATTAATCTTCTCTATTGTTTGCTTGTTCTAATTCATTGCTTTTTTAAATTTGCTTATTATGTGCTGAATTTATTGTTGTTTCTAACTTTTCAAAGTAGAAAATTAGATCAACTTAAAACTTTCTTCGTTCAACTACACATTTAATACTTAAAATTCCACTCTAAGCTCTGCTTAGATCATTCCCTCAAGTTTTGTGTTGTTTTTATTATTATTCAGTTAAAAATATGTTCTGATTTATCTTCTGATTTCTTCAGGTCTCCATGAGATATTTAGAAGTTTGTTATTTAATTTTCAGATATTTCAAGTTTTTTTGATATATTATTTTTATTGGTATTGAATTTAATTTTACTGTGGTCTAACATCAAATATCGTAAGATTTCAATTGTTTGAAATGTATTGAGATGCAGTTTGTGGCCCATTATGTGGTACATTTTTATGAACTTTATATATCAATATGAAAAGAATGTTTCCTCTGCAGTTGTGTGTGTATAGTGTTTGGTAAACGTCAATTAACTTGGTGAACAGTGTTGCTTAAATTTTCTATATTCTTCCAAAACTTTTTCTACTTGTTTCATCATCATGAGAGAGTGTTGTTTACATTTCCAACTATTATTATGTATTTCTTATTTTTTCATTTGCTTCTGTCGATTTTTGCTTCATTAATTTTAAAGTTCTATTATTTGGTATATACGTTTTTAAGATTATGTCTTCCTGATGTACTGTCCCTTTTATTAATGTAAAATGTCCCTCTTTATCTCTAATAATATTTATAGTCCTTAAGCCTTTATTGTCTGATGTTAATACACCCAGAATACTTACCTTTGATTTGTGTTCCCAGGCATATTTTTTTTCTGTCTTTTGATTTTTAATCTATGTGCATCTTTGTATTTAAAGTACATTTCTAACAGATAAACTCTGACTGAGACTTATTTTTTATCCCCTCTGATAAACTTTGCTTTTAATTAGAATATTTAAATAATTTGTATTAAGTGTAGTCATATGTATGTTTAGGGTTAAGTCTATATATTCTTGCAATTATTTTTCTGTTTCTCTCACCTGACCTTCGTTTCTATTTTCCTCCTGTATGCCTTATTTTGAATTATTTGGATATGTTTCATGACCTCTTTCGCTTATTAGCTACAATTATTTTATTTTTAGTTAATGTATTTATAGTATCCATTCTTTACATATCAAAATGTATTTAGAGTTAATATTTTCTCACTTCATGCCTCACGCTTCCCACATACTTCACACCTTTCATTATATCACTAATAACTAATTACTATTAATAACTAATAAACTTCTCATTTTACATTTTACACTTCACAGTTTCTACTTCACAAATGTAACCCTTGCTTCCTGGTACCATTGTTGTCATTGATTTACCTTGATATACATTTTGACCCTGCCTTTAATATTATTATTTTTACATTAACTTATGACAAGAAAAATAATATTTTATTTCATATTTTCCCATTTTGGTTCTTTTTCCTACCTCTATATGTAATTTTTACATTTGATATTATTTTCTTCTCCCTGAAGAATATTCTCTAGCATTTCTTGTCATGTTAGTCTGCTGGCAATACATGGTCTCAGGTTTCTTTTAATCTGATAATGTCTTTATTTTATCCTTATTTTTAAAGTGTATTTTGCCAATTCAATTCTACATTAAGAGTCTTTTATTTTGCATCACATATTTGTGTTTAACATTTTAAATATGTCATTCAGGATCTTCTAGAGTCTGTTGTGTCCTATGAAAAGCTAACAATTATTTGTATAATTGTTCCCCTGTGTATTATATGTCTTTGATCTCTAGCTGATTTCAAAAATTTTTCTTTATGTTTGGATTTTAGTAAATCTGATGTGCCTCAGTGAGGTCTTTCATCATATTTAGAAAACTGTAATACTTGTGACTCCAATTAATATTGTCCATCAGATCCTTGTACATCTTTCAACTTTCTTTAAAATTTCCCCTTTCTCTTCCAAATTAAACAACTTCTATGTGATTGTCTCCAAATTTATTGACTGTGTATTCTTCCGTATCCAATTTGCTATCAATCGTCCAGTTAATTTTTCACTTCAGTTAATGTATTTTTTTTGTTCTAGAATTTTGGTTTTGTTTTATGTGTAGTTCCATTCTCTGCTAGGATTGCCTATATATTTATGCATTTAGGCATATTTTCTATTATTTATTTGAACATATTTCATTAATTCTTTGAAAATATATTAGTTGCTTTACAGTATTTGTTGGCTAACTCCAAAATCAAGACATCTTGAATTTGATTTCTTTTTTTTTTTTGAGACAGAGTTCTGCTCTGTAGCCCAGTCAGTGGCGCCGTCTCGGCTCACTGCAACCCCTGTCCCCTGGGTCCCGGTTCAAACAATTCTGCTGCCTCAGTCTCCCAAGTAACTGGGATTACAGGCACACGCCACCATGCCCAGTTAATTTTTGTATTTTTAGTAGAGACAGAGTTTCACCATGTTGGCCAGGATGATCTTGAATTCCTGATCTTGTGATCCACCCACCTCAGCCTCCCAAAGTGCTGGGATTACAGGTGTGAGCCACCGCACCCAGTCTAGACATCTTCGATTTGATTTCTAAATCGAATTTGATTGTCTGTTTGTTTTTCTTTACTTAAAGCTGAGCTACATTTTTCTGTTTCTTTGCATGTCTAGTTATTTTTATTGCATACTAGACATTGTCAGAAATACTGTTGAGATTCTGGATTCTATTATTTTCCTCTGAAGGGTATTTATTTTTGTTTTGTTTTTGTTTTAATAAGCATTTCAATTAGAGGCTGAAATTGTGTAGGCTTTTTTCCCCCCCTTTAAACAGTGTAGGCTTGATTTTGTGTGTTTTTAGATGGATCTGTAGAAAACTAAAGACATTTATTCAGTCCTTCTAATACTAGATCCTATCTCCAAACTATCAATTCTAAAGTTGTCAGCAGAACTTGATTGGGGGTTGGTTAAGGCTGCTACACAGTAGAACTAACTCTAAGGTGTGTACTTTACTTTTGAGGGGAAGTCTCTCCTGCGGGGCCTTACTTTGGTATCTCAGTTAAATTCAAAAGTGTTAATGAGCTTTTTCTACTCTACATAGGCCAGAACTCTAGTATTCCTTAGCACTATTCAAACTTTCATATCTCTGTTTTGCTATGAAATCCATAGCAGCTGCTCTCTGGTAGACCCGGGTAGTTTTATTCTGTGTATGTGCAAATGAGCCTCAATCAGAAACTCATGCGGAGCCCTCGCCTTCACAGATTTTTGTTTATCATAAAGAGCCTCTTTGCCCCCAATGTCTTTTCTTTCAGACTTAAACTGCTTCAGGGAGGGTTCCTATACTTAGATCTTAGCTTCTTTAGCCCAGCAGAACTGTTTTTCTTCCCTTGAATTCTCCCTCCTCATGCCACTGTTGGGGATTTGTTTCAGGCAAATAACCAGAGAAATCATGCAGTTCCCTTTATACATTTTTATTTTTCAGGGATCATTGTCTTGTGCTGCCTATTGTGCAAAGCCCCAAACCCAATAATTTATATGTTTTGTTCAGTTTCATTATTGTTTGTGATTGATTATGGTGTAATGGTGTAGTCTAGTACTTCATTATATTTTTAGTCTGGATTTTAAATAAATAAATTCCAATGTAGATTATTCATGCCTGTGAATAAGGTTATGAACCTCCTTTATACCCCAAACCAGGCTAAACTTGAGAGTCAACATAATGATTCCACCTACTTAGTATGACTTGAATTAGCCCAAATTCTTATCTCTAAATAATCTTTTACCCAACTGTGATGAATGAAACTTCTTGATATTTTCCCCCTTGGTTCAAAATTCTTACTATACTAATTTCTTTAAATGTTAAAGTTAGTATAGGAACAAACTGTGAAATAGACATTAGTTAAAATTTGATTTGGCATATATTTTTGAGAATCTCCAAATGAGTGTTATAGTAGTATAGTGGCCGAAGAGAGAGAAGACTACGTAGCTGCTCAAAAGCTCAGTAAAGTACGCTAGAGCAATCTGTGAACTGTCAAATTCTACCCAAAAAGCGTTTGTTTCATACAAGGCACTGTTTAAAGTATGCTTTACATTTGAGAGGAAGGGATGGGGAAAAGACAAAGAAAAAGTATTTCTCTGGCTTTTACCTACTATCAAAAATTAATTCATCAATATAGTTATTAGCCTAGAAAATCTGATTCTGAGGAAATAAAAGTCAAAGCCTATATCACTGAAATGTGAAGAAAAGGGATTTGTGGCATCAAAAATAACAGCACTGTTGAGAAGTGTCACATAACAGAAACAGAGATACCTTAAATTTAGAAGGTTATAGGAGCAATGCAGATGAATTACCTATGAGTAGTCCTGAGCTTTGACAGCTCACTCTGGCTAATTATTCATTTTCATCCTTACCTAATAAGCAACTAATAGATTGTACCAATATATAAGCTATCATCAAGTGCCAAGCAGAACGCTAAGCACTTTGTATGGATTACTATACGTGGTTGGTACTATTTTTACTCATTATACAAAAAGAGAAATGAAAGCTTAGGGAGCAGTGGATAGACCTTAGGGTGGCCCTTATGTTCCTTCCCTGCTTCCTGGTGCCTGTATCTTGTATAATCCCCTCCTCTTCAGTGTGAGTGAGACCTGTGACTTGTTTTTAACCAACAGAACATGTCAAAGGTGATGAATCATTCCCATGATTACAATTTATTACATAATGCTCCATCTTGCTAACATACTCAATTTCTCTACTGGTGGCTTTGTAGAAGCAAGTTGCTGTAAATACTACAGCCATGAGAAAATTAATTTTGCCAACAACCTGAGGGAGTTTGGAAATGGAGCATTTCCCAGCTGAGCCTCTCAGGAGAACCCAGGCTTGATTTAAACGTGAGTTGCAGCTTTGTGAGGCACTAGGCAGAGGACCCAGTAAAAACGACCCAACTCCTTGACTCACAGAAACTGTGAGATAGTAAATGTATGTTGTTTTAAGCCACCAAATTTGTTCATTTGTTATGTGACAATAGATAACTAACACAAGGGGTAAGTTAAGTTGCTCAAGTTCACACAGGTAAGAAGTGGCAGCATCAGTAACCAAATCAGACCTATTTGAATTCAAATTCCCTGCTCTTTACTAATATTTTATACTACATTCCACTCCTCTGCTCTGCAGAACCCAATTTCCCATGAGTAAAATACTGGTGATGCCAAGAAGGTTTCCAATGCAGTTCTAAGTTTCACGAAACTTTGAATTTTGATGTGAAATCTTCTTGTATTTTATGGAAGATGGGGCAAAATCTCCACATATGAATAATGATAGCTGATGCTTAATTAAGCATACTATGTGTGAGGAACTGTACTCTTGGAGATTTATGTCCATACTATGGTTTGGATATGTGTCCCTACCCAAATCTCTTATTGAACTGTCATTCTCAATGCTGGAGGCTGGACATAGTGAGAGATGATTGGATCATAGAGGAAGTTTCTAATGGTTTAGAACCATCCCTCTAGTGCTATTTGTTAGGCAGGAATCTAGACCCAACATGGCAGCGTTACCCGGCGTAGCAGGCCTTTTGTTAAAGACTCCCTTCACCCTTGTACACACCACAGACTTACATGCGTCAGAGTTCTGGCTGGGCAACCACACTCCCCGCTGACCTGCAGCTGACCTACATTCCACAAGTTCGTAAACAGCAGTTTCGGTTGACAGTTTCCAAAGACCCCTTCCTCATGACCTTTACTCAACTCCTGCCCTAGTAGTTTCAAGACCCCTCCCCGGCCCTGTTTGCACAACCAGCTTCCCTACCTCTCGGGCTATAAAAAACCCCTACCCTCCTCCCTCAGCGCGACTTCCTCGGCCAGCACCTTTGGACCGAGGAACCTCGCCCGCAAGACCTAATAAAAGGCTATTCTCACTGCCATTTGCCTTGTGTCTTCGTTCCCGGTTCGGCTCCAGCCTCAGTTTACCTTTACACTATTCTAGCAATAGAATTCTCATGAGATCTTTACTTTTGTTTAAAAGTAGGTAGCACTGCTCCCGTTTCTGTCTTCCTCCTGCCCCTGCCAAGTGAAACATACCTGTTTCCCCTTTGCTTTCTGCCATGATTGAAAGTTTCCTGAGGCCTCCCCAGAAGCTGAGCAGATGGCCACCATCTTGCTTCCTGTACAGCCTGTGGAACCATGAGCCAATTAAACCTTTTTTCTTTATAAATTATTCAGTCTCAGGTATTTCTTTATAGAAATGCAAAAACAAACTAACACAGTCCATTATCTCATTTAACTTTTTAGCACTTCTATGAGGCAGACACTATAATCATTATCTGTTCTAGAGAAAACTCTGACTTACGGAGGTTATCAAATTAGTCAAAAAGTCGTACAGCTACTAAGGAGCAAAGTAAAGATTTGAACTCAGGTCTATTTTATTTTAACATACGGGATTTGCAATCAGAGAAATCCGCAAGCTGTTGACAGAGATTCACATATGGCCTAGAAAATGAAAAATAATGCAGGTTGAAATTGCAATTGCTAGTCTTTAATGTGATGTGTATGAAATTCTGTAAAGCAGATGGACATCATTTATTGACTACCTGAAGCATCACACACTGGACTGGGTGCTAGAATCGTATTAATGTAGCCTCGAATTTTCACCCATCTACTCTTCAATTATATACTGATTTTTGTCTGTATTCCAGGCACACAATAGATACTGGGAAGAGAAAAAGAAAAGGTATAGTACAGGACTTTAAGAAGCTTTCATCCTATTGGTAGAGAAAGACAAGTGAATTGATTAATTACAATTATGGCCCAAATATTGAGTCTATTTTCAAACTTTCTTGTTTATTGGCAAGTGACCAGAATCATTGCTGCCTAAATATGCAAATCTCAAATAACTGAAACCTTATTTAAGAGGTGACTTACTCTGAAAGTGAGGTATTAGCATTGCAAATGTATAAAGTTATATCTGAATTTTAATAAAATGACTAAAAGGAACAATGTACCCTTTAGGAGATATTTAGGAGAGACATCAAAATTCTGAAGAATTTGCTTTGTTTTTATAGAAAGAAGAGAAGGGCAGTATAAAATATCCTGATTTTGGTACAGCATATGTATCTGATTAGCTTAATCAGGGCTACCAGTTTTGACAAATATGAATATCTGTCCCTGTAGAAGACACTGTAGCTCCTCCCAGTATTTTTTTTTTTTTTTCATCCTTTCCCTATCTTGTAGCACCCTTGCTCTTTGGGTGAGTCTCAAATGACCTATGCATTCAGGATAGTTCTTTGCCTTGACCATAAGGTTGGTTCAGACAGAAAACTACTGTTAAACTAATAACGTGGGTACAAGTGAAACTACCAGGAGTATTTGTCAGCCATTTCACTACCATGAAAGGAGTCCATTTTAGGATGATGGTATAACAAGGAGACAAAACATGTAGTATGTACTTCTTGGTATTGTTGAGTACCTAGATTAAGTCCACCTTATTTCCAATCTTTTGCATTATGTAAATCAACAACTCCTCTCCTTATTTAAGCCAATATAATTTGAATTTTCTCTTACAGCCAACAAATATGGTTGAGTGGTATGAAACCTTAAGTCATCTATGTTAAAATAATCAGTTTTTCTGATATTTTTATCTGAATTAATGTTATGGTAATGGATGTCAGGTAAGAGTTAGCAAGTACAGATTGTTGACATCTGAGTAGTAGAGACAACTCTATCAATCAGTATGGTAGCCATCCTTTCAGGGAACCCCCAGTGGTCCTTACTTTCTGGTACCCGTGTCCTTATGCAGTGTGCTCTAACATGGAATCAGGACTGGTTATGACCAATTGCAGAAATGACAGCATATGATTTCTAAGGTTAGGTCCTATAGACCTAAAATCTTCCACTTCAGTCTCTTGGGATTCTTTACCTTCACCATGAAGATTTAAACATCCCTATGGACTACCTTACATGAAGAACTGAATCCGGCCACTACCCCAGTATTAATTTGTCAGTAATATAATTAACCCATCTTGGAAGCAAATTCTAGTCCCAGTGAAGCCTTCAGACTGAAACCCCTGCCTACTTGTGACTGTAACCTTGTGAGAATCCTGAGTTAGAGACACCAGTGAAACCATTCCCGAATTCCTGAACCACAGACATAATAAACAATTATAGTTGTTTTAAGCTACTGAGTTTTGAGGTAAGTTGCTACACATCAATAAATAACTAACACAATCATCAGGGCTTTCATAAGCATGTAGTTCTTAGAAGGAGGAATATAAACATAATAAATGCCATTTTTCCCAAAGACCTCATAATTTTATTGGAAAGATAATTATAACAAAGATAAAGCAAACATGTTTCCTTTCATATATTTGTCACTCAAAATGTATCATTAATTAACTAAGAGACCAATATACTATATGCTATTAACAGAGACTAAATTATCTGGTTCAAGAAATAGCTATGATGGATAATAGTTGATCAGCTGCCCACAATTTCCTATAACTGAAAATTGTGGGATATATATATATATATATACACATACATACACACACACACACACACACACATAGAATATAGAAGCAGATGAATATAAGTATGTTTTAAATTATGTTTAAAAACTAAGAATTACATCTTATGGTCTTTAATTCTTACAGGAGAATTTCAAAATCTCCTATTGTTTGACTGCTAGAAGGTTTCTGGTTCATTAGTAACCACTTTACATTTTGAGGTTATGGAAACTATCCTAGGAGTGATTTTGTAAGATACCACACAGGATGAGAGCTTGTAGAGTGATCAATCAATAACCAATAATTTTATATAATTAACACGTAAAACAAAAGGTGGTTTGATCAAGAATCTTCACAAATACCTAAATATTAGCAAACAAAAATACATTTTGTCCCATCAGATAGAAAATGCAGGAAACAGTATGACCATAGAATTTTGTCAAAGACTGACATCAATTAAGAGGTTAAAAACATGGTATTTCTCTCACCTACAAAGCAGCTACGTAGAGCATAATGAAATAGGAATTAAGGGCTTCTTTAATACAAAACAAAAAATTTGATAAATAAGTTTGCTGGGTTCTGCAGTATAATTACTTTAATATGTGAAAAATAAACTTCCATAATATGGTCAGCAATTTGCTGGAGGGCCAGGAACATCTAACGTCAATGATTTCATTAAGCTATTAGATTCCCTTTGATTAAAATTAACAATTGGTGTTACACCACCTGACAATGGAAGCTTTTCATCAGAGCAGCTAGTTAAAATACCACAGTGTTGTCTTTCTTATCACTGCTTCCATATGAAACTCATAAGAATAGAGCTTCCTCAGTCCAACAGCTGGAAAACCCCATTTCTGAGATAAGAGAGGTTGTGTTCATCATGACAAAAAGCGCAATATTATGAAGGAATTTGTAGAAATAATAGGATCTACATGGAAATGCTGAGGACAATTTAACAAATGTGTCCAGACACTGACTTATGTTTTAAGCTCCTCTTCAAAACTGGGCATTGCATTCATGCCTGCTATCTAACTTGTGCTTTGCTTTCAGCTTTGGATATTCACATGTAGTTATTCTTTCTCTCGCTCGCTCTCTATTTTTCTGACAACAGAAATGACATTTAACAATCAAAACTCTGAGAAAAGAACTGACTACAGTCAGTTTTTCTAAATCTAATAATGATTCTTTTCTTCCTCCCTCCCTTCCTTTTCTCCCTCCTCCCCTCCCTCCCCTCCCTTCCTTCCTTCCTCCCTTCCCTCCTTTCTTTCTTTTGCAAAAAGATTTAAGGTTTCTTTTTAGCAGAAATAGAAATAACAACTTGCCAGACAGCAGACATAGTTATAAGCAGTTGATTTATATTGACTCACTTGAGCTTCACAACAACACTGAGAAATAGTTTGTTATGATCATTCCCACTTTACAGATAAGGAGAATCAACAACAGGGAAGTTGAATGATCCACCCAAGGTCATATAGCTAAAAAGCCTTGTCATCTGTTTCTAGATTTTATGTACTTGTATAATTTACTAAAATACATATTCCTCATTTTTTTAAAAATTTTTAATGTGGTAGCAATCAAGAAATCAAAATTCTGGACAGAGATGCCTGGTTCTTTTTGGATAGATAAAGTGGTATAAGCACTGCAACCAGTTAATGCAAACATGCACAGTATATCCTTGAAAATGTACGTGCAAATCCAATACTTTTATGCATTAAATGATGTTTTAAATAAACTAAGAGAACTCTTGTTTAATTTACTTTCCTAAATAAATTTTAGAAATTCAAATTTCTATAACTGGGGCTCATTTAAATTATGTCATCTTGTAAATATTTGTGTTTACTTATTTGTGTTTACTTGCATAAAAGAGAAAGGAAGAGGGCAAACAAAAATTATAGAAGGAATGTCAAATTGTAAGAATACTTTTTTAATATTATTATCGAATCATATAACCCTTGAATAAATAATAATTATGATAAACTCCTGACTGTAGAGAACTATGTCATTTAGATGCTGAAAATAATCCTGTGATAAAGAAAGTCCAAGCATAATTATAACCACATTGCATGTGGGTAATCACTTGGCCGTCAGCTCATAAAAGGTCAGAAAAGCCTTGCCCTGTTCACGCGTTATCCCAGCTCTTAGCATAATTCCTGGAACATAGTAGACACTCAATAAGTAGCTGCTAGACAAAGGAATTAATCAGTTAATGAGTTAATGAATAAAGGAGGGGCCAAGATTTTAATCTCTGGCCAGAGTGCCAAAGAATGAAGCCCAGGTCTGCCACCTAAAAATGTTATAGTTTGGTAAGTATTTTTTAAACATCTCTGAGTATTTATAAGAATAAAAATAGTGGCTACCTCACCCTGAAAAGATGCAGATGAAATATATATATGATGAGTGAATGAATAATACAACAATTGAGTGAATTAAAACTCAAAATAAGTCTTTGCTTCCATTTGAATGCTCCTTCTATTACCTTCTCTAAAAGGTTACCCAGGAAACCTTTAAGTCCTGTAAAATCCACCCTCAGGAAACTTACTTAAAGCCATGTAGGTCACAGGCTGACCTAGACACTAAGTCAAGTCCTGGATGGATCTTGACCTGATCCAGGGTCTCATCTCATGCTCAAAATAACTTTCATCGATGATTTCTTTAGGCCTTCTCTGGCACTAATTTTACATTGCTGGAGCCACTTAACCCGAATTGTAAAGATTGGAATTCAATTTAAATACTTTAGCTTTGCGGTTTCAAATTGTGTTCTTAGGAAATTGCAAGTTGCTTGAAGGCAAGGACAACTTCAGTCTTGTTCCACAGGACTTCCATACATTTCCTGGAACCTAGTGGGTGCTCTGTGAATATGTGTTGAATGAATGGACATTTCACAGGAACCTAGATGTCCACAGAGCAACTTCAGAGTTTCCAACATATTTTATTGAACATTTATTTAAAATATTTAATTATTTTAAAGGCTTTAACAAAAATAGCACACATGCTCAAATGCACCATACTTCAAAATTTCACATACTGGATACCATCAGTACAATAAATCATACTACATGAACAAGCGTAGGCACTGACTTGAACAAAGTATTTTCTCCTATTTTTGTGCATTGCTTTATTCACTCATAGAGTTCAAATATCAATTAATCACCTTTTCTGGTCCAGGCACCATCTAGGTACTTGACAAAAATCAGTGAACAAAATAGACACAGATTTTTTTCCTTCATGGAGCTTACATGTGAATGAAGAAACAGACAACAAATTGTACAGTTTATCATAAGAGAATACACTGCCAGAGACTGGGGCTGTGCTTGAAGGGTACATGTAAGCTGCAATTTTGATTAGGGTGGTCAGGGTAGGCCTTATTGATAAGATGACATGAGACCAGACACTTGAAACGAGAGAGGCAGTTAGCCAGGTGGATTTGTGGGGAAAGATAATTGGATGCCTACATGGGAAAAAAATATAAACTAACCTATGCCTCACATGATCAACAAATGCAAATTTTTGGATAAAGATCTAAATATAAAATGCAAAATAAATAATGGTTTTAGAAAATGATATAGGAGAATAACTTCATAATAGTGAGTTGGGAGGTTTTTAATAAGCTATACAAGCTCTATTTGTAAAGGAAGTATTAATAAATTTAACTATATTTCACTCATGAAAATTATCATTAAGAAAGTTAATACAACATGAGTTGGAAAAAGATATTTTCATCCATATAGCTGACATAGAACTAATATTCAGAATAATGCATAAAGAACTTCCACAAAACAATAAGAAATAGTGACAACCAAATAGAAAAAAAT
>NW_012114555.1:6017861-6019047 GCF_000951035.1 Colobus angolensis palliatus
ATCTCCTTAAGCTGATAAGCAACTTCAGCAAAGTCTCAGGATACAAAATCAATGTGCAAAAATCACAAGCATTCTTATATACCAATAACAGACACACAGAGAGCCAAATCATGAGTGAACTCCCATTCACAATTGCTTCAAATAGATTAAAATACCTAAGAATGCAACTTACAAGGGATGTGAAGGACCCCTTCAAGGAGAACTACAGACCACTACTCAATGAAATAAAAGAGGACACAAACAAATGGAAGAACATTCCATGCTCATGGATAGGAAGAATCAATATCATGAAAATGGCTATACTGCTCAAGGTAATTCATACATTCAATGCCATCCCCAATAAGCTACCAATGACTTTCTTCACAGAAATGGAAAAAACTACTTTAAAGTTCATATGGAACCAAAAAAGAGCCTGCATTGCCAAGACAATCCTAAGCCAAAAGAACAAAGCTGGAGGCATGACGCTACTTAACTTCAAACTATACAAGGTTACAATAGCAAAACAATACAGTACTGGTACCAAAACAGAGATAAAGACCAATGGAACAGAACAGAGCCCTCAGAAATAATACCACACATCTACAACCATCTGATCGGTGACAAACCTGACAAAAACAAGAAATGGGGAAAGGATTCTCTATTGAATAAATGGTGCTGGGAAAACTGGCTAGCCATATGTAGAAAGCCGAAATTGGATCCCTTCCTTACACCTTGTACAAAAATTAATTCAAGATGGATTAGAGACTTAAATGTCAGAACTAAAACCATAAAAACCCTAGAAGAAAACCTAGGCAATACCATTCAGGATATAGGCATGGGCAAGGACTTTTTGTCTAAAACACCAAAAGCAATGGCAACAAAAGCCAAAATTGACAAATGGGATCTAATTAAACTAAAGAGCTTCTGCACAGCAAAAGAACCACCATCAGAGTGAACAGGTAACCTACAGAATGGGAGAAATTTTTTGCAATCTACTCATCTGACAAACGGCTAATATCCAGAACCTACAAAGAACTCAAATTTACAAGAAAAAAACAACCACATCAAAAAGTGGGCAAAGGATATGAACAGACACTTCTCTAAAGAAGAAATTTATGCAGCCAACAGACACATGAAAAAATGCTCATCATCACTTGCCATCAGAGAAACGCAAATCAAAACCATAGTGAGATACCATCTCACACCA
>NW_012114555.1:6020107-6022870 GCF_000951035.1 Colobus angolensis palliatus
GACAAAGCTAGACTCCATCTCAAAAAAAAAAAAAAGTGTTTATCCTTAATTGTCATAATATAAAGTAAATTTAAAATGAATGGATTACTACCACTGGCCCACAAGAATGACAAAAAATTTAAAAAGTTAAAAATGTTAAGAATTTTTCAAGCATGTGGAACAATTGGAACAATTGGAATTCTCAGGTACTGATGGTGAGACTGTAAATTAATACACTTTGGAAAATAATGTGACTATCACAGCTGAAGAGATGTGTCCCTATGAGTCAGCAATTTTACTTTTCATCATATATGCCATTGAACTGTATATATACAAAAATCAAGAGGCATATACAAGCATATTCATGATAGAATTTTTCAAAATAAAATATGAAAGCAAACCAAATCCCATCAATGACAGAATGGAAAAACAAACTGTAGTACATTTATACCATGCACAGCAATGAAAATGAACAAACTACTAGTACACATAACATACAGGTAATCACCCAAACATTATGTGGAATAAAAGAAGCCAGATACAAAGAATGCACAGACACAAAGACTACATAATTCCATTTAAAAGAAGTTCAGAAACAGATAAGACTAAACTGCTTAGAGATGCCGTATTAGTCCCTTTTCATACTGCTATGAAGAAATACCCGAGACTGGGTAATGTATAAAAGGAAGGAGGTTTAATGGACTCACAGTTCCACATGCCTGGGGAAGCCTCACAATCATGGTGGAAGGCGAAGAAGGAGCAAAGACACATGTTACATGACAGCAGGCAAGAGAGCATGGGCAGGGGAAGTGCCTTTTATAAAACTATCAGAACACGTGAGACTTATTCACTATCATGAGAACAGCCCACCCCCATGATTCAATTACCTCCCACCGAGTCCCTCCCACAACATATGGGGGTTACGGGAGCTACAATCCAAGGTGAGACTTGGATGGAGACACAGCCAAACCATATTAGATGCATAACTGGTATATGATCTATATAATGAAGAAATAAGATAAAAGATCAAGAGAATGATTACCTATTGGAAGAGATGAGGTAGGTAGTAATTTGGAAGAAGCCAATGAAGGGCTTTTGAGATGCTGGAAATATCCAATTTGTTGAGTTTGGTGGTTTTCATATGAGGTTTTAATAATTTATTAATCTGTTAATATCAACTTTTATTTTAGATAATTTTTGCTTGTGTTATATTTCATAGCAAAAAAGTCATTAGAAAAATACTAAGATGTCAAGCAATTAAAAAATTAAAGAAGAATAACTAGAGATTATGAGAATAGAAAATACTTTTGAGGAATTCTGTTTCAAAGGAGAGCAAAGAAATGAAGCAGTAGCTGTTTGAGGAAGTGATATAGTGATATCAAAAGGAGGACTGATGGGAGAAACTAATCCAGTAGAAAGCAAACATACGAAAAATAAAGAAGGATTGCTGAAAACAGGTCTTTGAATTGGTAAAAGGGGATGGAATCTAGGGAACAAGTAGATGGGTTAGCATTAAATAGGAGCATGGCTCTTTCGTTTATGAAATACGCAGGCTATAGTGAAAACAAAAATTGAAATGTGATTAGATATTGGCACACTACAAATTCTCTCATCTGATAACTTCTATTTTCTCAGAGAAGTAGGAAGCACAGTCTTTGGCTACAAGTGAGAATGGGAAAACTGTTCACAATTGAGAAGAGAAAAGAAGGTGCAAAATAGTCCTCAAGAAAAGTAGAAGAGTGGACTGGGGAAATGTGGTATAACTACCAACTAGTATTGTTCAAGTTTAGTGGACATGAGTATAAAGTGAGAAGAGTCCATGAGCTGTGTATTTTTTCTCCAGCCCTATCCTACTGCACAGATGCAGGTTTGGGTTTTGTAATATAATGTCCCTATATACACATACAATATGCATATATATACACACACTGAACTATATCAATTTACGTGCACATGTACACACATATCTTTATGTGCATGTGTTTATTTTCTGTCTCACATCGTTAGAATGTAGCTTCCAAGAGCCAGTTACGTTTTTCTATTATACATCACTGTGCCCACAGCAGGTAAAATAGTGCTGGTCATACAGGAGAGTCTCAAGAAATATTTGTTGAATAAGTTATTGAGAACAGTTGTAAAAATTATTTGTACTTTGCTTTAAACAAAATAAAATTCTACTATTTTCTCAACATCTTATTTCACAAAAAAAGGTATCTTGAGATTGCAAAGACAATGGAGTTAAAAATCAACCGATCAGATTACTGCAAGTACTTCTGTTTCAGTAACAATATTCACAATACTGTGCAACCAAAATAAAATATTCAAGTACATTTGGTGAGGAGATTGATCTGATTTCAGTTGTCATCCCTAAACACTGATTTGAAAATTTTGTGTTCAACAATAACTGCCTCATTTAGCTAATATGAAGGACTTCATAATAAATAAATATTAATGATTTAACTTGCAAAATAAAATTATACTGACAAGTGCAATCTTTATATCTTAGAATACTGTGTAACAGTTTACTTCAAAAAGCTCTCAGGTTTGTGTAAATTTTAAATTCAGTATCTTGAATAATCATTAGAAAGACCAACTCATCTAATTTGACAATAAGATGAACCATGGGTAAAATAACAAATACATTGGGTGATGAAACCAAAATTAAAAATATTTTGACAGAGGCCGGGCGCGGTGGCTCAAGCCTGTAAGCCCAGCACTTTGGGAGGCCGAGACGGGCGGATCACGAGGTCAGGAGATCGAGACCATCCTGGCTAACACAGTGAA
>NW_012114555.1:6023555-6045713 GCF_000951035.1 Colobus angolensis palliatus
TTATGGCCCCAAAAGTAGGATTGGGACCATGGGCAAAATTGAGGGAAACACATGTTGGCTTAATGTAATAGATAGTAGATGGAGTCTCAATCACATTTTTTTGAAATTAGAAATCTGCAATTTTGTTCTGCCACCAATTTTTGCGTTCTAGTTAGAAAACGAAATTTGTCTTTGGAGCAGATCCACCTTTTGTTCAGGGAGAGAATCCCTCTAGTGACTTCCTTTACTCATGTAGGTGCAAGACAAGAATCTGCTCGTTGTTCCTAAGGGAAACCAGATCAGTTAAAATATTCCAGATTGAACCATTAAATGTTCTGCTGACAACTAAAAAGTATTTGATCGTTGGGTTTATGTGTTCGTGTTTATCGATTTGCTCACAGGAGAGTTGGAAATTGAACAACGATAAAACGTGGAATTTTCATGTCAGTCTGTGAACAAAGAACGGGACTCAACAGATGGTGCCTGCACTTCCATTCATTCAGTGAGTTTTCACTGAGCTACTGTGTATCAGGCACTGTTCTAGGTCATGGTAGATGATAGGAAATGAAATGCTCTTTCCATACAAGTCAGTTTACCTAACTACCAGTCCTTCAATTCTTGACTGAATTCTCCCCTTGTCAACAAGCTGTCCAGACCTCAACTAAGCTACACTCTGCTCTCACCACATCATGCCCCCACCCTCTCTCCACACCTGAATTCTAGTACACTATTCTCATTTTCACTCCTCTTCCCACTCTTTCTCTTCTCCTTCTTCTCCTCTTCTTCCATCTCATTCTCTCTTCCCTACTCTTCCTCCTCTTGTTCTTTTCCTGCTTCTTCTTCTTCTCCCCCTCTCCCTTTCTTTCCTCCTTCTGCTTCTTCACAGCCTTTGCCACCTTCCAATATATGTTGTAATTTACTTACTTGGAGCTTTTATTCTGCAAATAGATTTTTATCTGTTGTCTTTCCTGCTAAATTCCTAGCACATAGAAAAGTGCCTAGCATTAGTAGATACACACTAAGTGTTTGTGAATGAATGAATGAATGAATGAATGAATGAATGAATGAATGAATGAATGAAAATGCTGGAACTTCCTGTAAAGTGCCTTGGTTGTTGCCATCTGTCACTTCGACTTGAGGGGGCCACTCTGGTGATCAGGGTCAGGTCGACCCTATTGTAACAACACTGTAGCAACCAGTCTAAGGTTTGCCCTACCTAGGAAGAAGGTTCTGTCCCCTTTTAGACAAGGGTTACAGAGACATGAATTTACACTGAGGGGGAAAACAGGGAATTCTTGACCACTGTGGGCAGAAAACTGGCATTTCATGAGAACTTTGGCTGCTCATCTTGGGAGATAAGGGAACAGAGTATGTGGTGCTTGACAACGAAGGATGGTAACAGATAGGCAGTATTATAGTTCATTGTCTGATGCAATTTATCTTCATGCCATCTGAGATCCATCAGAGCTGATAGTAAAATTGCTCAGATTTTTTTTAATGGATCCTGGCTTGTATAAGAGAGCTTTGTCCCTCTCAGGTAGATTTCCATGAAACAGACAAAGTCCTGTGGAAAACCATAGAAGAAGCACTAATAGTAGGGCTCTTACTGTTCAAACTGGGGTTACAGTGCTGATAAAGATGGCCTATTGGAAAATGAGATGCTGACCCCGAAAAACGTAGATTAAATTATTGCAGTTAGCACCACGGTCCTAGAAAGTTCCTGCAGTTCTTATGTTGAAACTGGGTAAGAACTTACAAGATGTTATCTTGCTAATGGGTTAGCAAGTGCCTCAGATGAAGGTGAACTCCTCTAAATAAATAAATAAATAAGTAAATAAATAAGAAAAGAAAAGAATAAGGGTCGTAGGAGTCAAGCCCAAGTACGCAAACCTGATATTGAGAAAGCAATGTGGTTGTGGCTGCTAAGGAAAGCAGTCACCAAAGCTAAAGTAGATGATGTCAATAATGTTGACCTCATCACCTAAAGTACTATATGGTCTGGAAACATTGAAAATTTGTTTAACTGAAACAAGAGCTGCTGCTATGTCACTCAAAACTGAAAGTAATGCAAAGCCTTGTTAGCTGGCACAGAAGCATTTCCTTTCCATGGACCCCCAGACCTCTATCCCCTTCTACCCTGATCTTATCTACTCTAAAGATAAAGATGATTAGGGGTAGATCAAATCTCTCCCTGTTTCCAAAGGAGACTAAAAGTCATACCCACTGAGTATGTAGTAAAACTTTGGGGAGAAGATAGTCACAAACTTTCACAACTTTTTTTGGATAAAGGTACCAAATTCACCATTCACAATCCAGTCCCATGACAAGAGGGCCTACCTGGATTCAAATGATTGAGTGTGAGTTGGGTTAAGAGTGAGGATGGAAACTGAACATGACCTTGTAGATAATGCCATTGGGCCAATTTAATGGTTTTTTTTTTGCTTCTTCATTTGAATGTGTAAGACAAAGTGTTGTACTATATGCATATACTTCCTCATTCCTTAAGTGCCTGAGGAGATTCTCCTGATTGAGCAGAACTGCATATAAAGAAGTGGTAATATCTCGGAGGACCCATAGTCTCAATGATCTCTTTAACACTAAAGATCTCTGTGACTGATGATCCTTGCCAAGTGGAGCCTCAGGCAAACCATAGTAACCTCAATCCAGAGGAGTTTCTTAGGGTTTGAAGTCATTGCCTCTGAAGTCTACCAAGTAGACCTCTTTCATAAAGTGTCTTTCAACTTGCTCTTGGGCTCTTGACATAAATGAACTCCTGACCCATAGAATCCTTGTTACTTGCCAGGCTGGTATTGCCATTTTACAGTGATTCAACTTTAACTAAATGGCCAACATGGTAGAAAAGGACCAACAAAATTTGCTTATGAAATTGAAATGGTATATTCAGCAATGTAATCAGTCTGGCCCAAGTAGCATCTCAAACTTTCATTAAAAAGTGAAAGTTTTCCCTTCAGGAGAAACATTATACTCCACAAAGCTGCTGGTTCAATAGGGCCCTCAACACATTAAAGTTCCCTTAAATAACTGGGCCTGGTTTACTAATAGTTCATGCAAACTGAAACCCAGTTATGTTCACTGGCTACTGCAGTTGTTAAATCTCAGCGCCAGCCATATGGAACAGAAAGTAGATGTGGTCAGTTGGCTCCCTGCGCAAAACTCAAGGCCATTCTCAACTCCTGCTAATCCTTGAGCTAGTGTTTCCTGTTTTCAATAACCTGGCTCTTTGCCACTTGGAAAAACGTAGGTTGGCAGGTGAAAGATATACCTTGTTTGGGCTACAAACTCTGGAGACAAATCACAGCTGCTAACCAAACCATCTGAGTCACTTGTGTAGATGACCCTTATGGTAAGGGATAGCTCTATGATGAGACCAACTGGAATCAAGCTGCTAACTAAGCTGCTAACTAAGCCCAGTTTGTCACTAGTGCTGCCTGGATCTATCATAGTACTGGACTTGACAATGCATCCACCATCACAGACTGGGCACAAAGTCAAGGATCCCTTGTTTCTGAGGCACAAGCCACTACTGTGCACCAGATATGAATCCTACCCAAAGTTGACCAGTTTCTCTTGCAGTTGGAAAGACCATATTTCACGGGGGATGGTCCCCATCTGTTCTCTGTATATTGAGTGTGTCAGAACTTTAACCCCTTGCAAGACTATTAATGATGCCTCATCACTGTCAATACTTTTTCAGATTATGAGTAGCTGCACCCAATTATTCAACTTTAGCCATACATTATTACCTGTAAAATTAATCCATGTCATGTTTTCAGCTTTCTGTACAATTTACAATCTAACATCTGTACACAATGTTTGGAACAGCCTCCAAAATGGAATCAAAAAGCTCTCTGACTCTAACTCTCTCAAGACCTCCAAATCCATACATCTTAGAAAGACAGTTTGGTCACTGAATACAGCCTTTCCACAGAAGGGGATTATCTCGTTTTAGCTCCTTTTGGGTAATTGTCAGTAATTGTCAGGGAGAAAGTAGCATGTATTATATAGACCTACTTTGAAAATTCAGGATTCTAGCCTGACAATTCCTAAACTTGACAATTTTTTCTTTCCCTTAACAGCAACTCTAACAAAATCTAGTTGATATATCTTTGAGGTACCTTACCAAAAGGACACCTAAAGTATTCAGAGCTCATTCTAGTTCATCCACCTGGATTCTCCTGTCGTATTGACATGGCCCTAGATCATAAAGATAATGAACACATGTCTCACTGAGTCCCTCTATGGTGGCCCATGTAAGACAAACTGGAGTACATAATTAGTGTCTCTACATCTTATCAAAGTGTTCTTCACTCTTTTTAATAGACTGTTTCTAACAAAAATCTCGGTGTGAACAGGGGATGACTGGAGAAAAGGTGAAGCTACAGTTCTTGGAATGGGCACACTGATTTTTGGATCAGTGAAGAGAGGTAACAACCCCAGTGCTCAACAACTTAAAGCCTTAGAGGTACATAAGAGAGAGAGGGGGACATTAATGATCATTTTTCCTTCAGAGCCACTTGTAAGAAGAAAGCACCCTGTACAGAAACCATTAAAGAAAACTTTCTGATACAGCTCTCTCAAAGTATTGCAAGTAGATTAACTGCTGTATCTACCAGAGAGCTCTCAGCACAATTTGACCACCACTAACCTTAACCTTACTGAGAAGTCTATTAGAAACAGCAGAAGAGGGTCCCAGTTCCTATGCCTCCCACTCGTAACACCCACCAACACCTCCAGATGTTTCCCCCCTTCCATTACCAAAGCAGTTGCACAGTAATTTCATGGGGTGGATGGATGCCACCCAGCTGATGGTGTGGAAAAACAGAACAAATTGGATTAACTATTCTCAGGTAGTCTGTCCACGATAAAGAACTAGACTCAGTTATTTAAACTGAACTGGAAACTTTAAGGCCTATTAGATATCCAAGGACCCATGTTGGAGGCACTGCCAGCCTATGTGCCTGTACTGATGTGGGTCCCAATTGGTATGAGTTGGTTATAGTTGTAAACAACATTTTCTTTCCAGGGGCACCATGTATGACCCTGGTACTAGGCTTCTCATATGGAAGCCAGGCATTAGCTTGCCTCTCTCCCAGAAAACATGGTAACTTGCACCATGCTGGGTTGAGTCTGTCAACACAGAAGATTCCAGTGGTCGTCTGAAGTCCATATGAGACAGTATCAGGAGAAAGGAGTGAAAGCATTGAGAAGGGTGAGTTTCCAGTAACTAGACCATCTTTGGAGAGATTATTTTGTATAAATGATGTAACCTCATTTTGTAGTTCTATTATAGGGCTGAAAAAATAACATATTACATAGGGTAAAATGGTTAGAAAATGCTTCAAAAATAGAGTGAATAAATTTGCTGATTATGAGTATTCTGTAACTAGAGGCATTCAAGTATAGAATGTGTGGTTATTTAGTAAAAGTATTTTAGAAGAAATTCAAATGTTGGCCACAAGACTGAACTACATTCCGTGGCACTTTCTTTCTCTCACTTGTGATCTAGGAAAAAAAAAAATATTCCAGTATAAAAATATATACAAAAAGTTGGAAATGTGAAGGTACAAAACTCCTGAGCATGTCGTCGGTATGAATAATCCCTCTGCATTCCTCTGCCCTTGTTACTCATCTCAGGTTCGTTGAGCACTAAGGCATCTCAGAAATCAACCAGTTCTTCTTATGTGAGTCACAGATAAAGAAAATGATACTAAATGCAATTAACTGACTTTCTTAAAATGTTATAACTTCGTGACATGACAGCATTAGAAATGGTGCATCCCAATTCGCAACCAGCCTTTCTCATCTGGGGTTTCTTAACTAAACCACAGAATGCAGAAAAATAATTTGAATGACTATAAAGATACATAAGAGAGGAAGTGGGTTCCTATCTACCTGAGTACCTGAATATCTGGAGCGCTGACCTTGTTCTCTCCCACAACTCTCATTAAGATGGGCCATCCTTGGCAGCATGCTGTATCTCTCATCCCACCCACATCACACATTTTGTCAATGCAAGGATTGCTTTTCCCCCAGAATTATCAGGTGGTCCACAGAATACAGGGAGCCATGGATATAAATACCCAGTTCACTGACAGCCTTTGGTTGCTTTGGTAGTCATTGAATTAAACACACTGTATTAGTTGAGGTTCTCCAGTGAAGTTGACGCTTAAAATTAACCATCACACACACACACACACACACACAGAGAGAGAGAGAGAGAGAGAGAGAATTTACTGAAAACCAGGTTGGTACTCTGGACCTTGTAAACAGCAACCTCATATCACTAGGCCTCATGCTATATCAGAAAAACACCACATTTTTATCCTTAATCTACTATTTGTCGAGGAAAATGCCCAGTTGAGTCACTGTGGGGTTCATTGCTGATTAAGTCCTTATTCTTTAAAAAGAAGCATATTTCCTGAGCACTTTTGGGGGAAGTGGGGAGGCTGGGACCAAAGCACAATCTGTGCTGTTCTCTGTTCTCTTTGTTTCTAAATTAAAACCGGCTGCTAAGGTGTGCAAGTATGTGAGTTATTATTTTCCTAACATTAAACACTTGATTTAAAGCATATTCCCTTTGAAGGAAGGTATAATTTGGGAATTATTTGAAGTCTCTAAGTGGTTAGAAACTGGGTTTAGCCAGATTTCTAGCTGTAAGCAAAAGTCAGCCTCTGATAAGAAGCTGTTTTACTTTATTGATGCAAAGGAGGTAAGTACCCTCTTGGGGGTTTCTCGGTTCAAGAGCATCCTAGCTGTTATTTGCAAACTGCAGTGTGCAATTGTGAATATTTTCGGATACATTTACCTCCATATAACTGAGCTCTCCTCGTCAAAGGAAGCTTCCAAGTAACTGGGCGAAGTCTTAATGACATATTGGTTGTAACATGGGTCTTGTGAGGCAGGAAAGCTTCCCTCCATTACCTATTCATATGCAATATTGAATTATAAAATAAAGCACAGAACTGAAATAGATAGACTTTCCAACAGAGAGACATGTAGCTGCATTACAAAGTCAATTTTATATATGGGTTTCTGCGCTGAATCATTTAGCTATTTAGGAATGCATTTCGCAGCTAACTCATCCTGGCAGACCCAACGGGATGCGGTTCCTCTTAAAATAAATATGGAGTCATCAAACAGGCATCACTGTGACAATTAACTGCTGGGCTTGAAGGAACTTTTGCTTGGCTTTTCAAAGCAGCCAGAACAAAAAGAGAGACTCCATGAGTCAGAAGTATAAACTACAAATGGGAACAATCTTTCACAAAAATCAATCTTGAATAAATGCACTATATTAGTCCTCTTTTTTGTTCCTCACAGTTAAATGAGAGGTTCCACATTACTGAATTTTCCAGGTAACTTGAAACTTACTACTTTAATAATGAAAAGAAAGATTGACCACAGTGGTATAGAGGTCTTCCCAAATATATTACAGAAATCCCAGCTTTCTTAAATAAAGGCTAAGTTGTAATTCAATTTTGTAAGTTCTTCAGTTAACTTGAAATAATCCATTTGCGAAGCTCTACAATAGTTCCAAGGAGGGATGGTACAAATCTAGACCAAGGTGTCAGGAGAGACAGAGAGAAGGGGATGGATATAAAATATATTTGAGAGGTAGAGTTGATAGAACCTACTCTGATTGTAGTATTTAGGCTGAGCATGAATGCAAGTATGATTTCCCAGTTTCTGGCACAAGTAACTGGGAAGATATTGATGCTATGCACAGTGATGTTGTATGCAGAAGGAGGAACAGGTTGTAGAAGAAACTATCAAGCATTTAATAAGACCAATAATTTAAAACCTAATGGAACTCAGAAATAAAGGTGAAGGAACTCTGAGCCAGGGAAAGAACGTCCACAAAACTTAAACCTGAACTACACATGGACTTTGGCTAGACCCTCATTCAGAGCATGTTGCCTTTTAATCTACCCTCAGCTGTAAGGTATGAGATTATCTGTTGCATGGTTTTAGCAAGTCCAAAACGCTACATGAGTGGGGAGAATGCTAACTGAAGCAGACACACTCACAGTGGAAGCAGTGACTTGGAGCCTGAATGGAAAACTGGTGTAATACAATTCAGAGCAATGGGTTATGTTCGTCATCAAGTTCCCTCTACTGGGAGAGGATTAAGTAAACTATTATCATTTAAAGGCTTATGCTTCACCACATTTTTAATACTCAGAAAAATCCCCTGTGGTCAGCATGATTACCAGCATTTTACAGATCACCCAGTGTTGCTGGAGAGTTCATGCCACTTCTCAAAAATCATACACAGGAAGTGTTTAAGTTACTCTTTTGATCCATGCGCACCTGACTCAAAAGATTGACTCTCTTTTTCTCTAAGCTCCACACTGAGGCCAGTGAATGAAATTTATAGATGGTAGCTATCAGCTCTGGTAAAAACATAAATTATTTTGAACAGTTAGAGCTGTACATTTAAAATATTTGGCATCATGAAGCAGTGAGCTCTCTGTTTCTTGAATGTTTCGGGGACAAGTAATTGCATCTGCTCATTATATTTTTAATCAGGAATCCTATATTGTAAAGGAAGAAAAGACAAGTAAATTTTTTTTATGGCGATGTTCTATGAGTAGAATCCAGGTTCAAATACAATTGTAGATAGAAAAGTGCTCAGATACTGTAAAGCAATATTCACATCAGCATTTTTATTATTCACATCAATGTACACACATTGACAGACCCTATTCTACAAGAGGTGAGTAATCCACTACTTAAGTACTATAACTAGATAATTTTACACTGCTCCACCCACCCTCATCTGCCTCATTATTTTCCTTTGATTCTGCCTAGATTGAAATGTGTATCACTGAACTCATTTCTTTGAATGACTAGAAAAACAGGAATTTTCTCCAAAAGGCCACTATAGACGTGAATACATATGTCAGGGATGAGGATTGTAGGAGCTCAAAAGCCTTCCCTCACCCTTTCAAATGATTATATTCACTTAGATGGTACTGTTTAAAAGCCTAGCTAATGTTCCCTTTTGGAGGTAGACATATAGACACATCATCATTGATTGGGAGTGGTGGGAAAATGTGGCAGGAAGACATTTGCATTATTAATTTGTTATCTCTGTCTTTTCCATGTCCTTTGCCTCCATTTAAGCAGGCCATAGACTCAAAGAAAGAAAGGCTTGTGATAAGATTTCCTGGCTTATTATAGTCAACTTTTTTCCTACTAACTTTTTCCCAGCCAGGAAAATCTTTTCTTGTTGTTGTGTATCTCTCTTATTTCAAACTCCACTCTTCCAAGAGAACTTAAGATTTTGACTATAATAAGCCAGGAAATCGTAACACCAGTCCATGGTACTTTGTAATGAATCCAGAACTATGGCGCCGCCTCAGAAAAGTAATAAAGGGAAACTCCAAGAAGATGTAGTTCAATTTTCCATAGACCAAAAAGGTAGTTGGTCTAAAACTGAAAGTCTGAACAAGTAGGGAGATACAAATGTAGATTCACATTCACTCCAGAATCTTAAGCCCTAAGGGACAGGCAGAGAAACTGTATAGAGGGTCAAAGTGGAAGAACCAACTCTGATAAGGAAATTCCAGGACAGGTGCTCCTGAGAATATTTGAACCCAGGATTGGCAAGCCGTAGATAATGAATGTCCCTGGGTTCAAAAGTGAGCTGAGTGCTGCCATAAATGGAATGAATCCCCAAAGGAAGAGAGTATCCTACATCTACTATACTAACTTCACATTTTTCCTGAATATCCTTCCTTACCTCTAAGATCAAATTATTACATGTTTTCATAGAAAATTCTAATTCTATCATCTCCCCAGAGGCCAAGAAGAGTCTAATTTAATGTGATATTTTCATGCCCAAGAGCTACTTTTTTTTCCCCCTCGGAGTGAACTGAGTCTTAATGTCAAAATGAAATTTCAAATAAGAAAGCCTACATGAAGTTTTTGGGTTTTTTTTTTTTTCTGAGTCCTCAAACTTGGGTCAGAAAATTTGTGACACTATAATGAAAGATAACTTGGTCTTCTAGCAGAGACACTACAGTTCCCTCTAGGAGTAGAATAACCTCACCCATAAAATAAACTCCAGCCACTTATTTCCTATGTATGTACAAATAAAATCCCAGGTTTTTTTCACTGCATATCTGGAACCTAACTGTATTTCTTTTATTCCCCTTATCTTGTTGTGGTGGGTAGTCTCCAAATATGGCTGTCATTGATTGTCCTCTTCCCTGTATATGTAGGTCAATCCTCTGATCAAGTGGTGAATCCTATTTCTACAATCCTCTTTGAAGCTGGGCTGGAATTGTTATTAATGACAAGTGCAGAAGGGACATTATTCTCTAGGGAAGCCAGCCTCTATGCCATACAGAAGCTAGGGCTAGCCTATTAAATGATGAAACACAATGTGTAGAGAAAGAGAGATGGGAAAGCAAAGGAAAGAGGGAAAAAGAGAGAGAAAAAGACAGAGAAAGACTGTGTTGGGGAGCAATGAGATGTCAGACAAGAGAATGAATTTCTTATAGACCTTCCAGCCCAATCTAGGTTCATCTGAATGCAGCTGAGTGAATAACCCCAGTGACACTACTCAGAACAGAAGAACTATCCAGCTGAGCCTTGCCTGAATTCCTGAGCATGAATAAGAATTAGGTTGCTTTAAGCCATTAAGTTTACCAGTTTTTTGTTATGCGGCAATAGCTAACTGAAACACAAGTCGAGCTCTCATGCTGTATTCTTTCAACCTTTCTTTCTCAAGAACTTCAACTCCCATAAAAGTCCCCAACTAGTATACATTAAAACATATACCTCCTATGTAATACTTGCTGAACTCTTCTGGAGGAAATCACACCACTGCAAATACATGTTCTCTCTTCCCAGCTGAACTTCAATTCCTTTCAATAATTCTTTCACATGTCCCTGGATCACTCTTCGTTCCTCACAGTGGCCATTAAAGATACTTTCTGTGTTCCTAAGCCCTCCTACTTCTTTGCCTAACTCCCTCAAACATAACAAGAATTTCACTTTCCAAGTAATAAATAGAAGTGGTAATTTCCTCAAAATCAGCAATTTTCCATTCCTGAGTTAATTCACTTAGAATAAATGGGTAAAGACTCCATATTCATTTGCCCACTTTTTGATGGGATTATTTGTTTTTGGTTTTCTTTTCTTTTCTTTTTTTTTCTTCACTGACTTGTTTGAGTTCCTTGAAGGTTCTGGATATGTAGTCCTTTGTGAGGTGCATAGTTTGCAAATATTTTCTCCCATTCTATGGGTTGTCTGTTTACTCTGATGATTAATTCTTTTGCTGTACTGGAGTTTTTTAGTTTAATTAGGTCCCATTTATTTATTTTTGCTTCTGTTGCCCTTGCTTTTAAAAGCAAGTCTTAGTCCTGAATTACTTGCTTAGGCCCAATATCAGAAGAGTTTTTCCTGGGTTATCTTCTAGAATTTTTATGGTTTCAGGTTTTAGATTCAAACTGATGCATTGTGAGTGGATTTTTGTATAAGGTAAGAGATAGGGATCAAGTTTTATTCTTCAACCTGTGGCTATCAAGTTTTTCCAGAACCATTTGTTAAATAGAGTTTCATTTCCCCAATTTCTGTTTTTGTATGCTTTGTCAAAGATCAATTGATTGTAACTATTTGGCTTTATTTGCACATTCTCTATTCTGTTCCATTGGTCTATGTGTCTACTTTTACACCAGTACCATGTGGTTTTGATACCTAGCCTTGCAGTATAATTTGAAGTTTGTTAATATCATGCCTCCAGATTTTAATTCTGCTTAGGATTGCTTTGGCTATTTGGGCTCTTTTTGGTTCCATATGAATTTTAAAATTGTTTTTTTTTTAATTCTGTGAAAAATGATGTTGGTATTTTGATAGAAATTGCATTGAACATGTAGATTGCTTTGGGCAATACTGTCATTTTCCTGATATTGATTATTCCAATCTGTGGGAATGGGATGTGTTTCCATTTGCTTGTGTCATCTATGCTTTCTTTCAGCAGTGTTTTATAGTTCTCCTTAAAGAGATCCTCTACCTCCTTGGTTAAGTGTATTCCTAGGTATTTTATTTTATTTTTGCTGCCATTGTAAAAACGATGTCCCTTCTACACCTGGTTTGTTGAGAGTTTTTATCATAAAGGGATGCTGGATTTTGAATACTTTTTCTCCTCTATTGAGATAATCGTATAGGTTTTGTTTTTTAATTCTGTTTACTTGATGTGTCACATTTGTTGACTTGAGTATGTCAAACTGTGTCTGCATCCCTGGATAATGGAATGAAACGCACTTGATCATGATGTATTATCTTTTTGATGTACTGTTGGATTCAGTAAGTTAGTATTTTGTTGAGGATTTCTGCATCTCTGTTCAACAGGGATATTGGTCTGTAGTTTTCTTTTTTTGTTATGTTCTTTCCTGGTTTTGGTATCAGGGTGATACTGGCTTTATGGAATAAGTTAGGGATAATTCTCCCTATCTAAATCTTTTGGAATCGTTTCAGTAGATTGGTACCAATTCTTTGAATATCTGGTAGAATTCAGCTGTGACTCCATTTGGTTCCGGGCTTTTTTCTGGCAATTTTTAAATTACTGATTCAATCTCACTGCTTACTATTGGTCTGTTTAGAGTTTCTATTATGTAATTTAGTCTAGGAGGGTTGTATGTTTCCAGGAATTTATCCATTTCCTCTAGATTTTCTAGTTTGTGTGCATAAAGGTGTTCATACTAGCCACAAATGATCTTTTGCATTTCTGTGGTGTCAGTTGTAATGTTACTAGTTTCATTTCTAATTGAGCTTATATGAATCTTTTCTTGGTTAATCTGGCTGACAGTCTATCAAATTTATTTATCTTTTTAACAAATCAGCTATTTAATTTCAAAGGTTACATTGACCTTTTGTATTTTTTGTTTCAAATTTATTTAGTTCTGCTCTGATCTTTGTCCATTCTGCCAATCTGCATCTTTCAAGTGAAGCATTTAGGACATTTACATTCAATGTTAATACTGAGATGTGAGGTACTATTCCAATCATTATGCCTTCCTTGTTTTCTTCATTGCCTTATTATTTCATGAGCCCTGTGAGTTTTATTCTTTGAACAAGTTCTATTCTGGTGCATATCAAACTTTTGTTTCAAGATTTAGATCTATTTTAGCATTTCCTGTAGGGAAGATCTGGTAGTGACAAATGCCCTCAGCATTTGTTTGTCTGAAAATGACTTTATTTCTCCTTCATTTATTTAGTTTTGCTGGATATAAAAATTCTTGTCTGACAACTATTTTATGTAAGGAAGTTAAAGAAAAAAACCCCAGTCCCTTCTTGCCTGTAAGGCTTCTGTTGAGAAGTCTGTTGTTAGTGTGACAGGTTTTTCTTTATAGGTCACATGATGCTTTTGTCTTACTCCTCTTAGAAATCTTTCCTTCACTTTGACTTTAGATAGCTTGATGACTATGTGCCTTAGTAATGTCCTTTTTGCAGTGAATCTTCCAAGAGTTCTTTGAGATTTAGGTATTTAGATATTTATATATCTAAATATAAGCAAGACCAGGGGAGGTTTTCTTAATTATTTCCTCAAATAAATTTTCCAAACTTCTTGTTTTCTTTTCTCCCTTAGAAAAACCAATTATTCTTAGGTTTGGCTGTTTTACATGATGTCATATTTCCTGGAAACTTTGTTCATTTATTTGGATTTTTTTTTTTTCTCATTGAGTTAATTTGAAAGGCTTGTATTCAAGTTCTGAAATTTTTTATTTTACTTATTTTAGTCTATCATTAAAAATCTCCACTGCATTTTGTAATTTCTTAAATATGTCTTTCCATTTTAGAATTTCTGATTGGTTTTTCTTTAAAATATATTTCTCTTTAGAAAAATTTTTGTTTATATATTGAATTGTTTTTTAAATTTATTTATGTTGGTTTTCACCTTTCTTTGGTATCTCCTTGAAGAGCCTCATAATCAACTTTTTGAATTATTTTTCTGGTATTTCAAAGATTTTACCTCAGGTTGGATCAGTTGCTAGAGAGCTAGTGTGATATTTCAGGGGTGTTACAGAACTTTGTTTTGCAATATTACCTGAATTATTTTTGTGATTTCTTCTCATTAGAAGACTATTTCTTCTAATTATTCTTGAATTTATTATTATATTTAAGGATGTTTTTTAAATTTATTTTGTCCCCTTTAAGGATGTGATTTTACTACTTATAGTTTGTTATAGCTTAATTCAGCTCTTGATGCTTTCAAGGGTAAATGCTATATTTGAGTTTGTTGGTTATAGAGAGTCTTTATATAATGGCTTCTTCAGATACTGATTGTAGTAGCAATGTGCCTGGCGTGTGAACAAGTTCACTATCTCCTATGGAGTTGGAAGAGCAGAAGTCTCTTGAAACTTACATAATTCCCTTGTGGTGTGTTCTTATTTATTTATTTTTTTCTCCAGTATTTTATTTACTGGGTTGAATAGCTCCAGGCTTCAGGCCAGTAGGGGAGGTATCCCTGGGTAGAAACTAATTGTAGCTAAAGCAGGTGGGTAAATGCAATATGCAATGGTGGACAGAGGTCCTAGCCTTGATAGAGGTGGCTGGAGGAGCTCTCAGTGAAATGCACTGAAGTGTTAAGAGAAGAGTGGGGATCACCTCAGCCCTTCTGCCAGGCGAGCAGGAAAGTGATACACATCTCAGACATTCTCCTGACCAAATTTTCTCACTATTCAAATCAGACAGGCACCAATTTTCATCTGCGAGAATGTTGGTGTTCTAAGTAGAGAGGAGTTGTGACTCTGCCTCTTGCGCAAGTCTGAACCTGGAGAGTGGACCTCCTGTAGGCATGCAGTCACCCTGAATTGTTCCAGAAAGGCTGTCTATAGGTGCACTTATGCCAAGCCCCCATGGAAGAAGCCCCAGCTGTGTCTGCAGTGGTGGATGAGGGAGAAAAGATGTTGCCTTCTTCATGACATTTCATAAACACCACGACTGCCTGACTGTTGGGGTAGAGCTGCAGGCTTTCTCCACTGAGCCCAGCACTGCAACCGTACCTCTGATGAAAGAAACTTCCCACCAGTGGAAATATCTGGGACTCAAGGCTTGCCATCTAGATTCTTTTGTCCCACAGGGTGGTCCCTTGATCAACATTCACAGTAGTCTGCCTCTTCAGGACTCCTAGACTAGGAGACACTCCTAAACTAGGAGAGTGCCTGAGAGCCAGACTACTGCGAATGTTGTTGCTCCTCTGGGTTTAACTGCCCAAAAGGACTGCCTCACTCTAGGCTGGTGCTGGAGAATGTCTGCAAGGGATCCAGTAATGTGACCTGTCCTCAAGTCTCCCAGCAGTGGGTATCAGCAACAGCTGTGATGGGAGTGGCAGGGGACTGATGAAGTCTCTATGAGAATCCACGGTTACTTAATAGCCTCAGTGTGTTGACTTTCTCAAATGCTGGTTGTCATAGCAATGAACTAGCCATGTGGAAAGACTCAGGACCTCCTGGTTAGCTAAGGTGGTAGAGGCAATGGTGATAGCTGAGGTCATGTATAAGTTTTCTCTTTCCTGGGTGCAATGTTATTCTACCTACAGATGCCATAATGGACTATGTTGGTTGTCCTACAGCCAGGAGATGAGACTTGCAAAAGAGTGCCAGCTGTGGTAGTAGCAGCAGAATTTGTGTTTGCCTTATATGTTACCCAGAGGAGGTACTCTGGTTTCTCGGGCAATGGGAAGGGCTATAGAGTTCCCCAAAGTTTCTTTCATCTATGTTAACCTACCAAAGGGAGTGAAGGGGCAAAGCCAGGTTGGGGCTGGGTCAGGCAGGTCCACGCTCTGGCTCTCCACATGTAGGGCAAGCAGCAGTCCCTGTGGGGATAGGAAGTCAGTTCTCTTGGCACTAGGGTAATGTTCCTGGGAGAAACACGTCTGCCTCTGTTGCATAGAAGAGTTTGCACACAGAGTGGAGAATGGCAGGTGGCAGTAAGCCCCACCTTGCTCCCATACATTTGGCAAGGCAGGTCTCACACTTGCAGAGTTCCACTAGGAGCAGCTAGCTAAGTTCCACAGAGCCTACACTCAGAACCCCAAACTGTCCCAGAGCATAAGTCTTCCTTGTGGAGACAGCAACCACAGCTTTTAGGTCACCCCCTCTCCCAGTCCACCTAGCTCCTGCACTCATGGCTGCAGTACACTTTCCACCAGCCCCCTGGTTCTGGCCAAGGGAGTTTTTTTCTACTCGATATTATATCACACATTTCAGTTAGAAGCTTCTCTCAACCTGTAACCGCTGCCTGTGTTAGCTAGCAGACTTCTTGGAGGTCCCTTACGATGTAGAATCAGGAATGATTTACCTTGGTCCGTGATGGAGACTGGGAATCCATACAAGACTGTCCCCTCTGCTGCTTCTACTTGCATATTCTCCACACTCCCTAAATTAGTTACAGCACTGGGTAGGATTAAGGCTTTTCCCAGTGGCCTGGATTGCCAGCTTCCCCAGTGGGGCTGTATATACTGGAGGCAGCCTTTCTCCATCTCGTGCTTTGGGGACTTACAGTTTATTCCATGGATCACAGTGTAGGCTACAGCTTGCCACTTTTTTCAAAGAGTCTGCAGTTTCTTGCAGTTTTCCTATTACGTTTCTGCCTTGCTTCATGGAAAAAAAGTTCACAGCGTGAATGTCTACACTATTTTGTTTTTCTTACGTAGGAGAGGCATGCTAACACTGCCTCTAATCTGCCATCTTGGAAAAAAAAATCACTGCCTAAATCTCTATCACTGGCATCCTAAACCTCTATCCTAAGTTTCACCCACTTAATTCATTTATTTTTAATTACCTCATAACTTCTCTTTGGAGTTGTTTAACCCCACAAACTCAACATTTCTGTACAAAGCATTATTTCCTCAAGCATACTCATCTTTCAAGTTTTCATTTATAGTGAATAGTACCACAACCCAACAGGTCACTCAGACTAAAGGCATCAAAATTATCTTACATGCACCCTCCTTCCTTGTATCTCATATACTATCAGTCACTGATTTGTGTGAAGTCTTACTTTTCCTTTCTCAGATATGAGCCCTCTCCTCTCAGATTCTAGTACCTTAATTGATATTTCCACCAGCATCCTTCAAATGCCTTCTTAGCCTCCATAGGCACTCTTCTCCCATAATTATTCAAGGCCATCACTGTATTAAAAAAACTAATTGTTTCTCCTCTTCTTAAAGTACTTTGATGAATCTCATTGTCTTCCAGAAAATTGTAACCTCTTTAGCTTTGCAGGTAAGATCCATCATCATCTGTTTCCTTTCTATTTTTCCATGCAAACAACTTCATTTCCAACAATTTCCCTGTAGGTCTCCTGTAACATAGCTAGGCAGCTTTCTTGGACCTCCACTCCCTAATATGTATACAAAGTGGCTCTTTTCACACATCATTTTTTTCTTCCTGAAATGCCCTTCCTCCTCCCGCATATTCTAGTCTTCCTGGTGTGTTAACTTGTACTCATGCTTACAAATTTTATACTGATGTTACCATTTCTCTGAATATGTCCCCAAGTGTGCCCCCACTTCATGTCAACAAAGAAAGGGAAATTTCTACTCTTGCTTTTAAAACAATAATCTGAGAAAGGAGCTTCAGGTTAATGACTAAAGACATTTCATACTCTCCTCCTTGCTAAGAAAAACCAAAATGGTGAGTAGATAATCACACTTTGAATAGATTATCCAAGACAGAACACTGGAGTTCAACAGAAAAATGACAGAAAACACCCGAAGCAAGAAGGATAAGGAAGTGAGGCAGCCTGTTTGGCTGAGATCAGCTGAAGGCTAACAGAGACTCCCCAATACAGGGAGAAAAAAACGTTAACTGACAGACTCTCAGGGGTTGACTGGAAGAATCTCAGAAATTGAAAACATATTTTTAAAAACTTTTGCAAGACAAAAACTTTAGAAAATAATAAAAAGGAATTACCAAAGCTATTGCAACATATGGGACCCATAAAATATTTGAATTATTGGGGTCTCAGAAGGCAAAAATAAAAATGAGATGATTGGAAAATCTATTTTAAAAATAATAGATGAGAACTCCCCAACTATAGCAAGTGATTTAGACATCTAGATACAGGAAGTTATGAGATCCCCAAAGAGATACAATACTAAAAGGTCTTTACAGCACATTATATTCAAACTGTCTAAAGTCAAAAACCAAGAGAAATTTCTAAAAATAGTAAGAGAAAAATATATAGCTGCCTATAAAGGAACCCCCATCAGAGTAACAGCAGATGTCACAGCAGAAATGTTACAGGTCAAGAGAGACTGAGATGATATATTCACACTGCTGAAAGAAAAAACTTCCAGCATAGGGTAGTATATTCTGAAAAATTATCCTTCATAAATTAGGAAGAAATAAAGTCTTTCTGAGATGAGGAAAAGCTAAAGGAATTCATCACCACTGAGTTTAAAGGTTGTTCTTTAAACCAGTCCTACAAGAAATGCCGAAGGGAGTCATAAGCCTGGAAGTGCAAAAACGACATTTGCCACTGTGAAAACACACAAAAGTATAAATCTCAGTAGTAAAGCAAACACTCAAATGAGGAAGAGAAAGGCTAAAGTGGTACCACTACATAAAAACACAACAACAAACAACAAGAGAAAAAAAAAGTAATAAAGAGTATACAGAACAACCAGAAAACAATTAACCATATTAAACAAAACCTCACATAGCAATATAACTTTAAATGTAAATGGAATAAATTCTCCACTTAAAATATATAGACTAACCACATGGATTAAAAAAAAAAAAAAAAAAAGCATGATCTAACTCTATGCTGCCTATCAGAAACATACTTTACTTGTAAAGACACATACAGATTGAAAGTAAAAGAATGGAAAAATACCTTCCATGTAAATAGAAACCCAAAACAAGCAAGAGCTACATTAAATAAAACAGACTTTATGTCAAAAACAGTAAAAACAGACAAAGATGGTCATTATGTAATGACAAGGTATCAAATCAGCAATAGAATTTACCAACTCTAAATATACATGTACCCAACACTGGAGCACACAGATTCATAATGCAAATATTACTAGATCTAGAGAGAGATAGACTAATATAATAATAATGGTGGATTTCAACACCCCACTCCCAGCATTAGATCATCATGACAGAAAATCAAAAAAGAAATACTGGATTTCAACTGAATGTTAGACAAAACGGATCCAACGCATTTACAGAACATTTATCCAATAACTACAGAATATGCATTCTTCTCATCAGCACATGGAACATTTTTCAGGATATGCCATATGTCAGGCCTCAAAACAAGTTTCGACCAGTTTTCAAATATCAAAACCTTATCAAGAATTTTCTAAGACCCAATGAAATAAAATGAGAAGTTAATACCATGAGGAACTTTGGAAACTATACAAATACATGAAAATTAAGCAACAGGTTCCTAAATGACCACTGGGTCAACGAATAACTTAATACAGAAATCAAACAATTTATTGAAACAAATAAAAATGGAAACATAACATACCAAAACCTGTGGGTAAAGCAAAATCAGTACTATAAGGGATGGTTATAGCCATAAATGTCTACATCAGAATAGTAGAAATATTTCAAATAAACAATCTGATGATGTACAACAAATAAATAGAAAAGAACAAACCAAACCCAAAATTAGTAGAAGAAAATAAATAATAATGATTAGAGCAGAGCCAAACAAAATAAAGACATAAAAATGTAAAAAAATAGCAAGATTAAAAGTTGGCTCTTTGAAAATATGAATAAAATTAATAAACCATTAGCTAGACTAACCAAGAAGGGAAGAGAAAAAAGCCAAATAAAAAAATCAGAAATGAAAATGGAGAGATTACAACTGATACCACAGAAATAAAAAAGATGATCAGATACTATTATGAACAACTATACAATAACAAACTGAAAAACCCAGAGGAAATGGATAAAGTATTGAAAAATGCAATCTACCAAGACTGAACTAGGAAGAAATATAAAACCTGAACAGACCAAGAATTAGTGAGATTAATTCAGTGATAAAAATTTTCCCAACAAAGAAAAGCCCAGGAATAGATGGATTCACTGCCAACTTCTACCAAATATATTATAAACTGATACTAATTCTCTGAAAACTATTCCAAAAAAAATAAAGAACAGAGAATTAACCCTTACTCATTCTATAAAGCCAGCATTGCCCTGATACCAAAACCAGACAAGGACACAACAAAAAGAGAAAACTACAGGTCAATATCCCTGAAGAGCAAAGATAAAATAATCCTTGACAAAATACTAGCAAGTCAAATTTAACAGCACATCAGAAAGATACTAGAATATGATCAAATGTAATTTATACCAGGGATACACGGATGGTTAATGCAAATCAATAAATGTGATATGCTATACCAACAGAATTAAGGACTAAAACCATATGATCACTTCAGTAGACACATAAAAAGCATTTGATAAAATTGAACATCCTTTCATAATAGAAATTCTCAACAAATTAGGCATAGAAGGAATATACCTCATAATAGTAAAGGCCATATTGAGAGACCTGATGTTAGCATTAGAAACCCACAGATAACATCACACTGAATAGGAGAGAGATGAAAGCCTCTCCTCTAAGAACTGGAGCAAGGTAAGAATGCCTACTTTCACTACTTCTATTCAACATATCACTGGAAGTTCGAGCTGGAGCAATCAGATAAGAGAAAGAAATAAAAGACATTCAATTTAGAACAGAGAAAGTCAAATTGTCCTTCTTTACAGATGACATAACCTCATATTTAGAAAAAAAAAGACTCTACCAATAAATTCTTAGAGCTGATAAGCAAATTAAAGTTTTCAGGATACAGAATCAACATGCAAAAAAATCAGGAACTGTTTCTATATAGCAGTAATGAAATAGCTAAAAAAGAAATCAAGAAAGCAATCCCACTTACAATAGTTATAAAAATAAACTGAAATACCTATGAATAAATTTAATTAAATAACTGAGAGACTGATAAAAGGATAACTGTAAGACATCGATGAAAGAAATTGAAGAAGACATAAACAAATGGAAAGGCATCCCATATTCATGGATCATACTGCACAAAACAATATATAGATTGAATTAAATACCTATCAAAATATCAATGTTATGTTTTACAGAAAAAGTAAAAATAATCCTAAAATTTGCATGGAACTAAAAAAGAGCCCAAATAGCTAAAGCAATCCAGGGCAAAAAGAACAAAGGTGGAGTCATCATACTACCTGACTTTAAAATATATTACAAGGCTATAATAACCAAAACAACATGGGAATGGTATAAAAATAGACACAAAGACAAATGAAATGCAATAGAGAACTCAAAAATAAATTCATATATTTACAACCATTTGACTTGACAATATCACCAAGAACATATATGGGGGAAAGGACACATTATTTAACAAATGGTACTGGGAAAATTGGATATCCATAAGCAGAATGACACTGGATGCCTATCTTTCACTCTCTATAAAAATCAACTGAAGATGAATTAAAAGCTTAAATTTAAGATCCCAAACTACAAAACTAATAAAGAAAACATGAGGAAAACATTTCGGAACATTGATCTAGGCAAAGGTTTTTCAGCTAATACCTCAAAATCACAGACAACTAAAACAAAAAATCGGTAAGTGTTACTATAATAACTAAAAATATTCCACAGAGCAAAGGAAACAATCAACAGAACGAAGAAACAACCGGTTGAGTGGAAGAAAGGAGTTGCAATGTACTCATCCAACAAAAGTCTAACATCCAGAATATACAAGGAACTCAAACAACTCAACAACAAAAATACCATTAACAAGTGGGCAAAAGAAATGAATAGCTAATTCTCAAAAGAAGACATACAAACGGCTAACAAGTATATGGAAAAAAGCTCAGCATCACTAGTAATGAGAAAAATGCAAATCAAAACTACAATGAGGTATCATCTTAGCTCAGTTAAAATGACTATTAATGGAAAGACAAAAATAACAGATTCTGGCGAGAATGTAGAAAAAATAGAAATTTTGTACACTGTTGATAAAAATGTAAATTAGTACAACTACTATGGAAAACCATACGTAGATTTCTCAAAAAACTAAAAACAAAACTACCATACAACCCAGCAATTTCCCTAGTGAGTATATATCCAAAGGATAAGAAATCA
>NW_012114555.1:6046469-6061384 GCF_000951035.1 Colobus angolensis palliatus
TTATACATGATATAAATGATGAATTGATGGGTGCTGACGAGTTCATGGGTGCAGCACACCAACATGGCACAAGTATACATATGTAACAAACCTGCATGTTATGCACATGTACCCTAGAACTTAGAGTATAATAAAAAATAATAATAAAAAAAAGAAAAGAAATCAGTATATCAAAGGGATACCTGCATTTACATGTTTATCACAGCACTATTCACAATAGCAAAGATACGAAATCAACCTAAGTGTTCATCAATAGATGAATGGATAAAGAAAATGTGGTATATACACAATAGAATACTATTTGGCCATAAAAAAGAATAAAATTATTTCATTTTCAGCAATATGGATGGAAGTAGAGCTCATTATATTAAGTGAATTAACCCAGGCACATAAAGACAAATATTTCTTGTTCTCATTTATATGTAGGAGGTAAAAAAGTTGACCTTATAAAGGTAGAAAGTAGAATGATAGATAGTAGAGGCTTGGAAGGGTGGGTGGGGAAGTGAGGGGATAAAGAGAGGTAGACTAACAGGTGCAAAAATACAGCTACATAGAAGGCATAAGTTACAACTACAAAAAAGCATAGTAAGTTCTATTGTTTGACAGCATATTAGAGTAACTATAGTTAACAATGTATTTTATATTTCTAAGTATCTAGAAGAGAGGACTTGAATTGTTTCCAATATATAGAAGTGACAAATACTCCAAGAGGGGAGCACTTGATAATTTGATAATTGATAACTACAGCTTCTATGCATGTAACAAAATATCAATGTACCCTACAAAGACGTAAAATTTTATGTATCAATTAAAAAATGATAAAATATCATGCTATAGACCTCCATCATCACACTTACCAGTTGTATTGTCTGTCTTCCTCTCGGAAGAAAGATTACTTTTGTTTATTCAACAAATGCATTTATTGGATGACAGCTTTTCTCAGGCACTATTTTAGGCTCATAGAATAAAACACTGATCAAGCAAAAATCCCATTCTAATGGAGCGTATGCTTTAGTAGGAAAACACAGACAATAATCAATAAACATAAATAAATAAGTAAACCATGTAATATGTTATGAGTAATAGGCTAAAAGAAATCAAGAATACCATGGTCAAGAAAGAGAAGGGAAGGTTGATTTTAGTTTTAAATAGCATGATAAGTGGTCATTGAGAGACTGAGATTTAAGCAGACTTGAAGGAGGTGAGGGTCAGTCATGTAGATACTGGGGAGTGGGCTTGTCTTGCCTGGGAGAGAGTAAAAAAGATGAGCTCAGCAACTGAACAGAGGGTTGGACCATGGAGGATGTTAAGGACCTTGGCATGAGATTTAGCTTTGAAATGAGAAGCTAGAGCAGAGTGTTGAGCAGAGGAGGAGTGTGACTTGACCTATGTTATAAAAAGGTCTCCCTAGTTACAATACTAAGAACAGACTGTAGGGGCAAGTGTGGGATCAGAAAAACAATTTAGAAGACCATTGCAACAATCAAGGTAGGAGGAATAAATGGAAAGATTGTAGAAGAAAGGAAGAACTAGAGAAAGGAATCAGAGTAGAGAAGGCATGAGGAGAAAGCAAGAGAGTGTGAAGAGGAGACTTAGGGAATGAAAAATAAAAACAGAACTCCTTGTTCAGACTCTGAACCAGTTGCTAACCCACTATTATGGTATTCCATCAGCTTCAAACTCCGCAATGTATTCATGCTTTCCTTTCTGGGATTAGTAGCTACTAACTTAGCTCCTTTTGATTAATCCGAGAGTACATTCTGCTGGCTGAGCTACCCATCTGTATGCCTGTATGCTTTTTGAACAACAAAATTGGCCCCTGGGACAACAGCCTAAAAGAAATTAGGATAGGGCTAATGGAAATCAGGCAACCGGACTGAATATAGTGTTATACCCTACTTCTCTCTTCAGTTTGCCTTTGCCTTGTTTTCTTGTGGATCTATGTTGAGGGAGAAATTCTATCTGTATTTGCTTCAATAAAATGTTTGTGTTCTCTTAGCTTAGGAGGATGCTGAGAAATAGAATGATTTCAACAGTGATTCAAGGTAGGAAAATAAAGCTGAACAAAACAGAATAGTATAAAAAACATTTGGGAAACCAACAGGTTTTCAGCCTTCAGAAAACTATTTTAATTGCAGCCATCTTTTAAAATTATTGGAAATAACTCGATTTAAAATTGTGCATTGTACCATATTAACAACAACTGTTTTCCATATATACTTTCTCACAACACATCACCTTGATTTCCGGCTGTGGAAGAGTAAACTGTCCATATTTCTCTAGTTCTTTGCTTGTTTCCCATTTTCTCCCCTAGCAAGCATTTCATTATAATGCTATTTTGCTTAGACAAATCTTACTAAGATATTTCATAATTGCCCTTCCTGTCTTGGAAGTTGTTATATTGATCACTTTGAGAAATAGTATTTACTTTTCGGTTTGCATCTATTTGTTCAGTGCGTTCTTAATGCAGCCACTCCAATTATCAGAGCTAATTCCTGAAAGTTGAGCAATCCCAGTCTTTGGCTCCTATCTATAGGTTTTCCTTCACTTTTACAAATAATGATTTATGCAAAGTCACCCAAGACAGCTATTGCTTCAATGCTAGGTTTATTATATCCAAGATGAACAGACAAGTCATTAAGCGCTCAGGGGAGGATTAGTGTAGAGAGAGATCACCACATTGCGATTTTCTGGTTACATGGTTCAATACAATGATGGTTTAAGGAAGTAAAAGCCAATTTTAGCACTGCCATTATGGAACTGTGTATATCATCAATAGGCAGTTATAAAAGCTGTGACTGATAGGAATTTCCCCACCATAAAAGTTCCTTCCATCACGTAACCACTAAGCGAGTCACATAGACGAATACCTTCTAAGGAATGTGATTAATTCCTCAGTTTTTACATTTTGATATAATTTTTATACACGAGCTAAGGCTATAAAGTTATAAGATAGACTGCACAAGAGTCTTGTGCAATTAGCTTCATTACTTTAAAGACACATTTTATGTTGATGTGTATTTCTTAGTGTACAGAGCATAGGTTTGTGGATATGTAACTGTATTTGTTGTCCTGAAGACAGAAGTATACCTCTTTTTTTGTGCTCTGAATGTGCATTACGGTGGATGGGACACATGAATGGAGAATGAATGAATGAATGAATGAATGAATGAATCAACATCTATATATACATCTACCTGCTCTCCTTGCCCACTTTATTTTAAACAGTGATATAAGTTAATAATTCTCTTACTAAAATGATTCAAAATCCTCCCATTTTCCTGATAACAAAGCCCTGACTAGTGTTATATTGAAAATCTTCTTCAATGTATCTAAAACCTTGCTTTCCAATCTGGTTTCCAACTCTCCTATACAAGCCTCCTGCTTCAATCAAACTGGCCCAGGGACTATATATCAGGTCGGATAGATCTCTACCTTTCTATCTTTGCCCACACTAGAATGTACTCCTCTTCATCTTACGTTTGTCAGCTTTCTGAAAGTGTTAATGACACATAATAATAACAACAATAACAACAACAATACAGTTGGTATAGTTTAGTAAAGAACATAGATTGGGAGTCAAATGCCTGGGATTTTATCACAGATACCACAATTCCAGATTGTGTGAACTAAAGCAAATTGCAGTAGTAGTAGTAGTAGTAATAGCAGTAGGGTTGATGTTTGTACAGTTGGTATAGTTTAGTAAAGAACATAGATTTGGAGCCGAATGCTTAGGGTTTAATCACAGATATCACAAATCCAGATTGTGTGAACTAAAGCAAATTGTTTAATCTCTCTGGACCTCAGGATCTTCATCTTTAAGATGAGAATAATCATGCACTACTCCTAAGGTGGATGTGAAGATAAAATGAGTTGACACATGTAAGTAGTGCTAAGAACGTAGAAAATGCTTGATAAAATTAGTTCTGGTTCCAGAGCATTTATCATATACTAGACAATGCACTAAGTGTTTTACATGTCTTATTTAATTCTCTCAACAACCTTTGAAGTAGAACCAATTATTTTCTCTCCAGTTTACTGATGAGAAAACTAAGGCTCAGAGTTACTTCTCAGAGTCAGGCTCTGAGTTAACTGAGTCAATTAATTACTTAACCTCCATTTACATAACATAGAAGTGATTAGGCTGTAACTCAAAACCAGGCAGCCAGATTCCAGAGCCTCTCTATTATCCACTGTGAGTTTACTTCTTCCCAAGGCCATTACAAATCCTGCCTCATTTGTTGAGCTTTTCTTGACCACTAGATGCTTCAATGTTCTACAGCATTTATTAAGGCCATTGTTTGTAGTAACATTATTTTAGCATTTATTGGGTACTAAGCATCTACAAAATTGTATTCACTCTTTGAATTTAATATTTGTAATCTGATAGCTCAAACATCCTCACTTATGCTGTGATTAAAGTCATTTGAATGGTATTTGAGGGGCAGGCCTTGATCTCTATATGTGCACATATACAAAATAGTCCATAAACATAATAAGTGCTCTCAGAAGCACTACCATTGCTTGCTGCAGGTGATAATGGTAATGAAACTGGAAAGAAGCATATATCATTATATTAGGTTGAACACAGATTTGGTGAAGCAAGACAATGAATCTCTGTGGTTTCAGAAAAGGACACAGTGAAAACCATTTTGTTAGATGGATCTGCTACCAGACTGAGAACTGGGCTTTTGGGGTTCAGACCCTTGCTTTGTTACAGTGCTGTGTATGATTTCAGTTCGGGATGTGTGTATTTGGAGGTGGGGGGTAATCACTGCTATGTTCTCACTTTAGTTATATATAAAAGTGTGTTAGCAATATTGGGCTGACTTGCCTTACAGAGGTGTTAAGGTCCAAATAAGATAATGTATGTGAAGGAGTTCCCCAAATGTACACAATGAACCCCTGACATCTATGAGGGTTGTATTTCAAGTGAGAGTTTCTTGATCCCAAATTGTGAACAGCACTGTAGCATATATTTTCTTCATGAAATGCATTCAATTACAACTATAAATTTTAAGTTTCTTCTTTAAAACCTTAATTAAAATTACTGGGCGTGCAACAATCAAAGGAAAACAACAAAACTGCCTTGATCTGTGATTAATGGATTGTCCATCAGCGTCACCCACAAACTAGTCCTCGCCATCTAAAATGTGCTATAAGGACCAACATCATCAGTATCCCCAGAGAAAAATGCACAATCTTAGCCCCTGCCCAGATCTAATGAGTCAGCATGTTAATTTCAGTAAGGTCCTTCAGAGAAGGAAAATGGCAAATATCGCCCTAAACGCCTCCACTACCCTACACATTTGCCTTCAGTTACAGTTGATTTAAATTTACACCTGAAAAAAAAATGAGGTATTACTACATGTCAGGGATGTTGAAGGTCTCACCCAAAATGTCAAATCTTAAATCCTAGGAATCCTAAAGTTTGCAGCTAATGGACTATATGCCTAAAATATGCTGTTAGTTCCAATAACTGGAGCTATCCAAGTACCGTTTCTACCGAGGGGTGATGCATGATAATGGGGCCATTCTTAGGTTCAAAGATTTTTTTAAAATTAGGGCGGGCGCGGTGGCTCACGCCTATAATCCCAGCACTTTAGGAGGCCGAGGCGGGCGGATCACAAGGTCAGGAGATAGAGACCATTCTGGCTAACACGGTGAAACCCCGTCTCTACTAAAAATACAAAAAAACTAGCCAGGCGCGGTGGCGGGCGCCTGTAGTCCCAGCTACTCCAGAGGCTGAGGCAGGAGAATGGCGTAAACCCGGGAGGCGGAGCTTGCAGTGAGCCGAGATAGCGCCACTGCACTCCAGCCAGGGGGGCAGAGCGAGACTCCGTCTCTAAAATAAATTAAATAAATAAATAAATAAATAAATAAATAAATAAATAAATAAATAAATAAATAAATAACACTCTCCTTGGAATAACTCATCTACCAGCACGAAGAGGCATGTAAAGAAGCAGCAGCAATTAGCTAATGAATATGGAACGCTTAGGTGGCCAATTTTCCCTTTGAAAAAAAGCTGTTTCTCTAATGAGAAAAAGCTGTGGAGTATCTCGGTGAGTTACTATCTGCCATGTCCACAGGGACTCAGCTTGCACACATCAATGACCTTTGAGGGTATTGTTCACACCTGTGCAGTTTGAGCGAGTTAATGAAGCAAATACACATCTTCAGTCCACTAAATAATTCACAAATTTTGAGACACAATTATTGTCAACTACCTCCTACTTCCTACATAATTCTGGAGCAGATAGGCTTATTACCATTTCACCAAAGTAGAAATTCTATTTCTTTCATAGAGACCACAGAGAAACATAGCAGGGACCAAAAAATAACTTAAAATATCCTGCTTCATATTCAAATCTCCAAATTTAATCTTATTTTCAAAAGAATGTTTATATGGGGTCCCAATGGGTGTTCTGGCTGGTCAAGTCCACAGAAGCAATGAAATAGAGTTCAGAGTCAATTATCTACATAATTTGGCATCATTTCATTCCACCTGAATTATAATTGAGACAAAAATAGGAAGGAGAGTTCCATGCAGACATGGATTTTTGCCTATATTGTTCGTCAATATATTGCAAGGTGTGGAAAACGTGGATTTGGTTCAGTTATGTTATGCCCAAAGTTCCCAAAAGCTGGCTCACAGTGGGTGCTTAATAAATGTTATCTGAATAAATGAATTCCAAAGTTCCTTGAATTTCTAATTTTATGGGACAAATGAGTATCTGGAGATATAGTACCTCACCAGATATTCAAAAGCCAGAAATGCAGGCAATCAATTGATTTTTCCATGAACTGACCATTTACGATTGTCTTTTTATTTCATTAGACTTTCTGATTATTAGACTGAATCTATTCCATCTATCAAGAGTTTAATACCATGAGAGACAATATGAAATAGGTGAAAGACTGCAGATGCTGAAATTAGTCAGATCTTGACATGAATTCTGACTCTGACACAAACTGCAAAACCTTGGGCAACTTAACTACTCTCTATTTTTCCAATCTTTAAAAAATAGGGACAATCATATCTTTTTTGAAAGTATGCAGAACTTCAATGTGATAACATAAGTGAAAGCACTTAGCCATGCAATTAAACATATCAGTTATTTTTATTATTAGTTCTAAAGTTATTTGTGTAACAAATAAATGCAGTGTGAGTGAATTTTGCAGCAAGTGTCCCTAGTCACAATATGATGCAAGTTAGAAAGGATTAGAAGTGGGGAAAGGCATTGAAAATTATTCAAGATAGGCAAGAAGAAAGGATCTTGCATAAAGTGGTAAGATTTGCCTCTTCACCTAAGAATCAATTAACACAGTCTTACAAGGAACTTATAAGGTTATTACATGTAAAATATTCTAATCATTCTGAAAGTCTTGCTTTGATCACCTCTCCTTGTCCACCTTGACTAATTTTCACTGCCTTTTATTTCTAATTTCATTTCTGGCATTTTGACACACATACAGATTTGAGGGATGAATCAATCTCAGAAGAATAATCTTTATAATACTAAACTTTTCTACAGAATTCTACTAAATGGAGGCTTTTTGCATGTGAAATAAAAAATCACAGGTATGCCTAGACCTTAACCTTTCTGGCATGCTTAATATTATCATTACCTGGGTGAAACTGAAGACTCTCTATAACCATCAGACATTTAGCAAAATGTGAATTTATTCACCCATTGATTCATTTATTCATCCAACATACACTAAGCATTTACCATGTGCCTAGTTGTCTGATGAGTGCTGGAAAGATTATTACTAAGATTTCCTCCTCTCTTCAAAAAGCCGGCTAGACAACTAACCTATCTCAAACACAGTTGTTTGTTTGTTTGTTTTAATACTAGAGGTAAGCATAGGCACCTGTGAAAACACAAAGGAAAGTCCCTTAAACCAGAATGAATCTGTCCCAACTGCAAATACTGGGAATGTGATAGTAGTTTTTGAATGTAGTATTTCTACTTTATGTTTAAGAAGAACAATCTTAACACTTCAAGCGATCAGCAAGGAAGAGGGATTTCAAAAGAAACTGGTTTCAGAGGATCACAGTGTTGAAGAGGGACTTGGGGAGGTAACAAAAAGACATGAAGGAGATGACTCCACCAATTAAATTACCACAGGCCAGGGTTTCCTGTCCCTCTATCCACAGCTCTCCTTGTCATGTTTCTATGTATCCCTCATGAAAGGAAACCTCGAGTCCTCAAGCACCAATTCCCCTTCATTTCTAGTGGAAAAAAAAAATAAGACTTTAGTAATTAAGGGAGTGGTTAAGGTCACAGAACCATTCAGTGACAGAAAAGGGGTTAGAAGTCCTTGCGATCAAAAACTCTAGAAGAAAACCTAGGTAACACCATTCAGGACATAGGCACGGACAAATACTTCATGACTAAAACACCAAAAGCAATGGTAACAACAAAAAAAATTGACAAATGGGATCTAATTAAACTAAAGAGCTTCTGCACAGCTGAAGAAACTATCATCAGAGTCAACAGGTAACCTCCAGAATGGGAGAAAAATCTTTGCAATCTATCCATTTGACAAAGGGCTAATATCCAGAATCTACAAAGAACTTAAACAAAGTTACAAGAAAAAAACAAACAATCCCCTCAAAAAGTGGATGAAGGATATGAACAGACACTTCTCAAAAGAAGACATTTATGCAGCCAACAGCCACATGAAAAAATGCTCATCATCACTGGCCATCAGAGAAATGCAAATCAAAACCACAATGAGATACCATCTCACTCCAGTTAGAATAGCGATCATCAAAAAGTCAGGAAACAACAGATACTGGAGAGGATGTGGAGAAATAGGAATGCTTTTACACTGTTGGTGGGAGTGTTAATGAGTTCAGCCATTGTGGAAGACGGTGTGGCGATTCCTCAAGGATCTAGAACTAGAAATACCATTTGACCCAGCAATCCCATTACTGGGTATACACCCAAAGGATTATAAATCATTCTACTATAAAGACACATGCACATGTATGTTTATTATGGCACTGTTCACAATAGCAAAGACTTGGAGCCAACCCAAATGCCCATGGATGATGGACTGGATAAAGAAAATGTGGCACATATTTATCATGAAATACCATGCAGCCATAAAAAAGGATGATCTCATGTCCTTTGCAGGGATGTGGATGAAGCTGGAAATCATCATTCTCCACAAACTAACACAAGAACAGAAAACCAAATGCTGCATGTTCTCACTTGTAAGTGGGAGTTGAACAATGAGAACACTTGGACACAGGATGGGGAACATCACACACTGGGTCCTGTCAGAGGGTGGGAGGCTGGAGGAGGGACAGTATTAGAAGAAATACTTAACGTAGATGACGGGTTGATGGGTGCAGCAAGTCACCATGGCATGTGTATACCTATGTAACAAACCTGCATGTTCTGCTCATGTATCCCAGAACTTATAATAATAAATAAATAAATAAATAAATAAATAAATAAGACCCTGAGATTTCTGAGACGTCTGCTAAATATCTATTTCTTGGCTTATGGAATTCACGACCCCACTTTCCTGACTTAGTAAGAACCCTGTGGAGAGAAGGGTGACTTCTCGTCACTCTGGAACCTACAGCAAACACATTCGTGGTTCTCACATTTTGTCTGCATCCCTATATTATACCAAGAACAGAGCACTATAGTTAATGTGTTTACATAGATCCATTTCTACCAAACTATACCCTTTGAGAGGAGTACACATTGTCTCTTACCTTTTTTTTTTTTTTTTGCGCCTCTCCAGTGTTCAGTGTTTGCTGAAAGAATTGAATGTTCCATCTGATTTGATTACCAATTCCTGCAGGTCCCTGAATTCAGCCCACGATGTGTAGCACCCTAAAAAGTTCTAGAACAATCCCTTCCCCCAAAGTTTACACAACTTCGTTTGAACTCCCTCTGCTGGTGAATCCAGTAAAATCCTCGCAACTACAGATCTAGTTTACAACATTCACTGAGCAAAAGAGAAGGCTATCAAGCAGAAAAAAAGTCTAAAATAGACAGCATTTCCTGAGGGAGCATTAAACTTCATCTTTAAGAGATCATTGCTGTGTGCAAGGAAACACTATAAAAAAGAGTGAACCTTATCATCAGTTTCACTGTGCAGTTGAGTCTGGGAGTAAAGTGCAGAGATTGAGAAATCTCCTGGGCCGAGATAGGAGGAGAACTAATGAACTAGAAGATATCTGGGGTGTGTGATCCTTAATTGTACATTTCATTGCTTTTACTATTTTCTATTACAACTTTATAGCTGGCTAACCGTATTTTTCAAGAGCCAATGCCTGGCAGTAAGAATTTGTTTAAGAAAATAAAAAGAACCTCTTAACTTCTTTAGAAACTTTTTTCTCTTTAACAGATTTTTCTCTTTTCTCCCCTGAAGCAGTGGTTCTTTCAAAAACAAGAACACTAAATTTATTTCCAAAATGAATAGGGAACTTTTTAATATCTTACACTGATTTTCCCCTTACCTTCCTAAGCATTTTTCTTCCTTATAATTTAATATAAGACAATATCATGAGTCCTAAGATTGATACCTAATTATTGCAAGTGAAATAATTGCAAGTAATGGAGATGTATTTCAGAGTGTTGAAGAAATTCAAGCGTTTTATATTATGAATGATTATTGGCTTTGAACAGTGCAGAATTTGGTGGTTCCTCATTCCACTCAAGAAGTTTCCACATGAGGCCAGTTAAAGCATATAAGCTCTTATAGATCAAATAAACTCATATAAACTTAAGTGAAAACGGAAATAAAAAGGAAGGGCATTAACATTTATTTAGTGCTTCATATGTACAAGAGATTCACATAAATGTATTTCATATATATGTATACTTTTCTTTACAGAAACCCTGTGAAGTAAGTGTTATACCTTTGTTTTTACAAAAGGGAGAATACATTTAGAGAGTCTAAGTAATTTGCTTAAAGTCACATGGCCAGTGAATAACAGGGCCAGGATGAGAATTCAGGCTTGTTGGATTTGAACACCTCTTGATAATGATTAAATAAATATTTAGCATGAAATATTTGAGATAGAATAAACTCTAGACATCCCCTCTTCTTTCAGTTCCTTCAATAATAGAAACACTGAAGTTCAGAATATCTTAAAACTTCTTGATTGGTTTCAGATCTGCAGGAGATCTATCCTGATAAATTATTTGTTGAAGATAGATGACCCTTTGCTTTATTTACCCAATATTTCAGATGAAGTCTTTGAGGACCTGAATTGTATCAGTGAGTGATTGAATTTTGTATTGGCTAACATCAGCTGTGTTTGACTCTGGGTGACTGGACTGAACTAAGACTTTAAATAGAGTCAAGTTGGTTATCAGAACTACCCAAAAGAGTCCTGAGTTGCACTATCATACCATGCCCCCTCCCACTAAGGATTGTTGTACATGTGGTATTTTCCATTTGGGAAACACTCACCTTCACTATCTTCTCTTGGACATAAATATACAAACAACACTCACCTTCACTATCTTCTCTTGGACATAAATATACAAATACCTATTGTTCCTTCAGATCTCAGATCTATGGTGGTTTTTTTCAGAAAAGTCTTTTTCTGGTCCTCAAGTTAGGTCAAATCTCACTTCTATAATCTCTCCTGGAACCATAGGTGTCTTCTTCTTAGCATTTCTCATGATTATAATTTTACATTTCTGTTTGTGTGATTTATAGATTAATGTCGGCCTCCACTGGATCATAATATTCATAAAGGTAGAGGCTATAGTTGGCCCACCCTATTTCTCCAGTGCCTAAAATATAACATCTGGAATCTACAAGATGTTTATAAATACATGTTCAGTGAATGAACAGACACATAAGTAAGCCAAGAGAGTAGGATGAAGAGAAATATGTTTATCCTAGAATCAAATATAGAGATAATTAGGACATTTTAAATTGTCCAATATGTTGAAACTTGACTGAATGGATGCAGTGAGATATTTTATTTTATTTGTTGCTGCTTATATGTGGTTGTTACTATTATTTTGGTATCATTTGGGTAGTTGTTTGGGCTTGTTTATTCTTGGGAGCCTGAGACGAGATTCAGAAGGAGCTTGAGATGAGAAGAGAAAGAAATAAATAGGGAAATTATTTGATGTAATGCTTCTATTTTCCACCCTAATAAATCAATAGTTGAGTTGTCAATACAATGAAGCATGATTTAACCAGTGCATTTCCTACCATTTCCCGAGAACAAAACATTCAAACAAAGCATATTGCCAGTTTACTCTTTGAATCCTTTAAACAGCATAGGATTTTGAACTCTGAATTTCTACAATCCCATTCACTTCATCATCATGCCCTATCTCCGTTTTTAAACATTTCATTCGCAATGCTGTTGTATTTCAGTTCACAACAGAAATGTTTAATTCCCCCAAACACCTGTTTTTGCTCCAACAAAACAAAAGCCATCAACACAGTTCAAGTTCAGTAAATCCTATCTACAATCCCCATTATTTTCATTGGGAAATAATAACAATTCTGAACCTGAGAATTGAATACTCCATTTCACTTCTGAAAAGATTTTCATCAGCAAAACCCAGAGCACACAAGTATACCACAATGAGATTAGAGTCTGCTGAAACTACTGTATTGTTTGAGCTATCAGATAGTGCTCATTTGACAATCTCTGTGTTCCAAAACCTAATGAAGTTACGGCCAGCATATATGCAAATTAAATTCTGTTGAGAAAAAAATCCATTGTCCACATCATTGGAAGCCCTCTTATGGAAATGGATTATTTCTGTGACTTGGGATAGCTAATTATTGCTGAAAACGAGAGAAGTGGTATTGAGAGTAAGTGGAGGGTGAGAAAATGGGCACCTGGAAAAAAGCAGAGTCAACTAAGATAAAAGGGGACACTTGACTGCTGAGATGGAGAGACAGAGAACCCAAAATCGCCCCAGCTTATCTCCAAGCTGTAAAATCAGCCCAGGATCAGATGAAAAACATCATTAATTTCAATGTAATTAAATATCATTAATAAGATGCTCTGGAGTGTGTGCAGCTTAAAGATAATGGAAACCCCTGGGTATAACCTGTGGGGAGGCTGTATCTCAGAAACACACTGCCTCCAGGCTCCCACACAGAGCTGGGAAAGTAAAAGTTGTGCACTTAGTTAACTTCCTTTATGGACTCCACAGTTCTTTCAACAACACCACCACTTCCAATAAAAAAGAACAGAAAAGATGGTGCATGGCAGCCACAAAATTTATCTTCGTTGAATCAATAGAAAGGATTGCATTTTCTAAAGCCAATTCAGGAAACTAGTTCTCCTTAACAAAAACCTTGATGGATAAGTATGTAGTAGGAACGCCTTTATAAGTGGAAGAACATCTTAGAGGAATTTCATTGCTATACTTAGCATATACAAACACATGCCATCAAAACAACTCTGGGTCACACTGGCTTGGTGAGATACTCACACACACCTGAGAAATATTGATGATTGTGAGGCCCCATGAGTGTGAGATTCAACTATAATCCCCTTGGGCTGGGTAGATGGGCACAGCATACAAGCATAGCCTGGAAGAGCAGGCAGAATCACCCTTAATGTTGAATTGCATTCTCTTTATCTCTAATTTTCTATCTCACCCTCTTGCCCTCTCACCCCCTGTCTCTCTCCACAAATATATGAATTCAGAAAAATGAAATGTGTATTTAATGCTATTACATTGTACTCTTCCCTTTGCCTAGAAGATCATTTCTCTTATCTCTATTCTAAAAGCTCATTCCCTTCATCTTCCACTTTAAGACTCTGCTCAAGTCAATTCCTGTCGCTCCCCAGGTCTCATTTCACTGCCCCTCTTCTAGATTGTCTTGGAATTCTGTGTGTCCCTCTATGCAATCATTTATCATGCCTAGATTAATAATTGGGTTGCCTCACTGCCACTGCACTAGACTGGGAGTTTAGTAGTCTATGTCATGTGTGTTTCTGCATCATTAGTACTGAAAACAAAGTATGGCATCTGGGAGCTATTCAATAAATAAAGAAGGAAGGGGATGAGAGAGAAAGAAAGAGTAGAAAGAAGGAACAAGATATCTGTGACTTGAGCAAGGTTTTTCTCCCACGGGCCTCAATTTCCTCATTTGGAAACTGATGGAGTGGCTACTTCCAATTATAGACAGTAACATTCTGTGATCCTAGACTTGGAACAACCTCACTGAGACCTAGCATCAGTCCAAAAATAAGCAATTAAAGGAAATACTTTAAGAGATAGGCTTTAAAAATAATCCAATCAGCAGAATGCATCTCGAAATATGTGCACAGCTCTGAGCCACTATCTTGAACAGTTGGGAAGTAGCATGTTCAGCAGTGAAAGAATCTCTAGGGACTCGGCCAATATGAACTCACAGATGTTTCTGCTGAAGTCAGGTGATAAGTTTCCAACATAACCGTGTTTAACCAGAGTCCTCAGTTCACCTCCAGGGCACAGCCCACTGAGCCCCAGCACCCATGGCTTATAAAATAAAGAGATAGATAGAGAGAGAAAGAAGAGATTTCCTAACACTGAGAATACAACCTATATCTAAGTGTTCCAAGAATTGATGACCTTTCTCTTTCTAAAAGAAAAAAAAAGTCATCATTTGATGTAACAGTAATATATTTGCTCATTATTTTATAGTTTCTCTTATTCTACCCTTCATGTCAGAAAAGTCCTACTGCCATCCCCAGGCAGTGGATGTATGTAGAGATCAGAAATGGCGTGGGTTTTCTTGTCAAGATTTGATGTAACAGTAATATATTTGCTCATTATTTTATAGTTTCTCTTATTCTACCCTTCATGTCAGAAAAGCCCTACTGCCATCCCCAGGCAGTGGATGTATGTAGAGATCAGAAATGGCGTGGGTTTTCTTGTCAAGATTGTATGTATATATTTTATATA
>NW_012114555.1:6061444-6118815 GCF_000951035.1 Colobus angolensis palliatus
TATATTTTTTAATTGCAGTTAGGTTGGGAGGATGTGAAGAATAAATAAATAATTTGTCAAGAGTTGACTCTGCAGTGAAAGCTTTGTACACAGTATGTCTGATTTTTAAGCCTGACAAGATCCCTTGCAGGATCCTGCAGGTAACATTTTACATAAAGGAGGAGATGGAAGCAAAAGGAATTTGAAATAACTTGCTTTAGTTATCCACCAAGTAAGTGATTGAACAAGAACCTAAGCCTTGAGTTGTGAAGAGCCCTCAAACTTCCTCTCGCTGTATGTTTTAACTGCTCAATCAAGGCTTTCCTAATTTCTTCAGAACTTCCCAACTGGATTGCCAATGGATTTAAATGGGCAGAGTAATGCACTCAGGTCTCAGGGCAGCCTAGGAGAGCTTGGGGAAGCCAAGACACATCTCTGGCTACTTTCTATACTCAGTTGACCTGCTATATTATCACTACCTAACCACCTTCCCTCCCTCCAATCAGCCCCATCTCCGTGAGTCCCTGGGCCCATGGCTTCCAGCCACAAGCGGCTTTATCTGTGTAACCTAGTGCTCCAAGCAAAAAGGATATTTTCACTTTTTGTATGTGCTACGACATGAAAAATTTGGGAAACACTGCTTCAGACTTGTCTTCTATCACCCTATACATGTTCCAGTTGCACAGAGTTACATTAGAGACAACATATGAATTTACGCTATTTGTTTATGCCTGTGTGGATTTAATAATGACGTACATGCCCTATGCAGAATGTCTTCCCCTTTTCTCTACATGGTAAGTTTCTACCTACTTCAAAAAAAATTAAAATTTAACATCAAAAGAAGAAAGTCCCACGTTCTTGTGTTTTTCTAGCACTTTGATACTAAAGTTAGGGTCCTCATCCTATTGCACTGTGAGTCACAGGTGTGTATATCTGTCTCACCAACTTAAAGCTCACAGAAGGTATTTAGTAAAGTTGAATGAATGAATGTATCAAACGTGGAGGGCAAAAAACTGCATTTTTATCATTTAGCATCACCAGAAGCTGGCTGAGGACTAAACAAACTACTACTCCTAGGCCAAATATGGCCTGTGGCCTGGTTTTTTCTTTTTTCTCTTTTCATTTTTTCCACCAGAAAGCTCATAATGGTCTTTACATTTTTAAAGAGTTGTTAGAAAAAAAAAAAACTAACAAGAATGTGACATAGACTATATGTGGCCCACAAGGCCTAAAATATTTACTATATCTGGCCCTTTACAGAAAAATTCGTCGACCTCAATAGCTACATCAATCAATCAAGGTTACTTGATTGAATTCATAAATATGTCATATATAAATGATTTTTCTTCTCAACCCCAATTCTCTTGTTTTTCAACCTATTCCTCTCTCTGGCCTCAACTGTACCATTTTTCCTATTGTTCCTCTTGTCAGTGCTTCTTAACTTTAGTGTTGAAGTATAACACACAAAGAGACAAAAATCGTAACTCTAGAGCTCAGTGATTCCTCACTCAGTGAGCACACCCATGCAGCTACCACCCAGACACCCAGATGAAGAAAGAGTAGACTGACAACACATCAGAAGCCCCCATATCCCTTCCCAACCATTGATCTCTCCCTCTTCCTTAAAAGTAACCATATCTATGATTTCTTACCCTCATCGTTTTACATTTATATAGTTTTTTAATCTTTATGCAAATGGAATAATACAGTATCATGAGCCTAATATTGAGCAAAATTTGTATCTCAATTGCTTGCTCAATATTAGGTTTGTGATGCTTTTTTACATGGTTGTCGACATCAGTAGCCTGTTAATTTTCATCCTTATACAGCACTTCACTGTCATTCTTTAAATTAACTTTACTGCTGATAGGCATGGCATTTTAAAAAATCTGAGGTTATTTTGAATAATGCTGCTTAGAACATTCTTACAAATGCATTTTGAAGACATCGCTGGACACTTTCCACACTCAGTTGAGCTGCCATATTATCACTACCTGACCACCTTCCCTCCCTCCCATCAGCTCCATCTCTATACTTATAGATCCTATGGCCATCTCAGGGAGCAGCACAGAGAGAGGCTAAGAGCATAGACTGAAACTAGAACCCCTGGGTTTAAGTCCTGGATTCCCTCATTACTATCTAAGTAATCTTTAACAAATTACTTGTCCTTTCTTTGTTTTTTGCTTCATATCTGTAAAACTAGCAAAATAGAATTTGTTAATTTTTATAAACCTCTTAGAGCAATACTTGGTGTAAGTGGCATATATGTGTTTTCTCAATAATTAACTATGTTGAAACAATTGTTCTGCATTTAGAAAGATACCTTCAGCTTGAACTGTTCGTATGACATAAGTTGATTATTTTCTCTCTCTCTCTTTTTTTTTTTTTCCAGATAGAGTCTCGCTGTGTTGCCCAGGCTGGAGTACAATGGCACGATATCGGCTCACCGCAACCTCCACCTCCCGGGTTCAAGTGATTCTCCTGCCTCAGCCTCCTGAGTAGCTGGGATTACAGGTGCCCACCACTGCACCAGGCTAATTTTCATATTGTTAGTAAAGACGGGGTTTTGCCAGGTTGGCCAGGCTGGTTTTGAACTCCTGACCTCAGATGACCCTCCTGCCTCGGCCTCCCAAAGTGCTGGGATTACAGGCGTGAGCCACTGTTCCCGGCCAGTTGATTATTTTCTTCTATTTGGGGGATATTTTTAAAAATCTAACTTCTTAGAAATTTGAAATCAGAATTAAACTTTCAAAAAATTACCATAGCCTCAAGTTTTTGATTAGGGTTATATTTTTATTTACTCTATCTTCAATACAAAATTTTAAAACCAGATATCTTTTAGGTGCTCAGTACAAAGATATTAAATAAATAAATAAACTAAATAAATATCACGTAAGAAAGAATCAAAAATTTTCATTATTGTGGTATCAAAATTAAAATCAATTCATCACTAAGGTAATACTTCTACATATGAAATGGCCAAAGAATGTATGATGAGAGCTACTCAGATACTAAAGCTGGGCTGTTTTTGTTCCCTAGCAAAAACAGAATGCCTTTTTGGAACCTCTCTCTCAGAACTGGACAAGCTGAAACGCTACCCTAGAACCTCATTTTAATTAGATACATGTCATACATGTTCAATGTTTAAATCAAGTAATACTATAGATTGATTTGGGGGCATGTTTATAAAATAAAACTTTTCATTTTCTTTAGATATCTTCCCTAAGTCAATGAAAAAGTCCCATTACTCTTAAGTCTGAGGCAAAGCCAGCCTATTTAATGAGATTCTACAGAAAATACCAGGTGATACAAAGAACTCAAACAAATTTACAAGAAAAAAACAAACAACCCCATCAAAAAGTGGGCAAAGGATATGAACAGACACTTCTCAAAAGAAGACATTCATACAGCCAACAGACACATGAAAAAATGCTCATCATCACTCTCCATCAGAGAAATGCAAATCAAAACCACAATGAGATACCATCTCACACCAGTTAGAATGGCAATCATTAAAAAATCAGGAAACAACAGGTGCTGGAGAGGATGTGGAGAAATAGGAACAATTTTGCACTGTTGGTGGGACTGTAAACTAGTTCAACCATTGTGGAAAACAGTGTAGCGATTCCTCAAGGATCTAGAACTAGAAATACCATTTGACCCAGCCATCCCATTACTGGGGATATCCCCAAAGGATTATAAATCATGCTGCTATAAAGACACATGAACACGTATGTTTATTGCAGCACTATTCACAATAGCAAAGACTTGGAACCAACCCAAATGTCCCTCAGTGACAGACTGGATTAAGAAAATGTGGCACATATACACCATGGAATACTATGCAGCCATAATAAAGGATGAGTTCGTGTCCTTTGTGGGGACATGAATGCAACTGGAAACCATCATTCTCAGCAAACTATCGCAAGAACAGAAAACCAAATACCGCATGTTCTCACTCATAGGTGGGAATTGAACAATGAGATCACTTGGACACGGGAAGGGGAACATCACACACCGGGGCCTGTTGTGGGGTGGGAGGACGGGGGAGGGATTGCATTAGGGGATATCCCTAATGTAAATGACGAGTTAATGGGTGCAGCACACCAACATGGCACATTTATACATACGTAACAAACCTGCATGTTGTGCACATGTACCCTAGAACTTAAAGTATAACAATAAAAAAGAAAAAGAAAAAGAAAATACCAGGTGAAAAGAAGGAAACAGATTATAGGCAGTGATATGCTAGTAATTGTTTAACAACTACTTCTTTGAAGAAAAGGTTCTGATTTGTACCATTTGCCTACTTCCATGGTGTTGATACACCCAGCATGGCCACTTTCAAGCCCCTAGTGAGGTGTTACTGAAGGCAGAGTTGGAAAGAAACGTTCACCATAGACTCTCAGGAGCCACTGCAGTCTAGTTCCAGTACACCACTGAGGGCAGAGTAGTAGAGCTTCAAAATTCCTTTGAAGAACTGTCCATCTTCCATTGCATGGTGAACCTAACAAGGAAGTTCTCCCACTTTTGTCTGAAAAGAAGTAATCATAAGAAACAAAGACTGGTCAAATAGACTCTTTCTCCCAAGAGTCTGAATCTGGAGTAGGGCACGAATAAAAAAAAAATGATTGGAGGAGAAAACCCCTAACAGTTCTTGCTATCCAGGCTTAACCCCCACCCCATCCCTGAGCTGTAATCTACCTCCTTAATGAAACCTGCATCTTCTAGTTTTTTCCCTTGGTTATATAAACTTTCTTAAATCCTTCTAATGAATTACTTTCTTCCTTTAACATTCCTAGAATTAGTCTCTGACTTAAGTAGTAAAGCAACAGATTTGCTATTATTTAGTTTGTGACTATGTGTATTTAAATAGTTGGTCCACAATACTCTTTCCCAAACTCATTTTGAGTCTTATAGAACTACAGAGACTGCAGTAGAAGGAGTCAAATGTAATTTATTTACAAAGGCACAAGGTGATACACCTTCTTTCCCAACTTTTCTCATTATGCCAACTAATTATATTTAATGTTAACAGAGTGTTTGGGGAGGTGGAAAAGTATCATATTTATCATATTAAGGTAAAAGCTAAGCTTCTGTGACAAAGGAACTTAGAGCAATATGGAGGCTTAAAAGAAAATGGACTTTTTCTGTCACATAACAGTTCCAATGTGTGCCATGTGGGGCCCTGAGCTGCTTGGCTCCACTTGGCCATTCCAACACTCAGGCTCCCTCCATCTTGCTGCTCTACCTTTCCTTAGACATAATGTCATCTGTATGGCTGAAGTTGAGTTCCTGCCATATCCAGTTGCCAGCCAACAGGAAGCAGATGGAGAACAGAGAGGAAGTGTGCTCACATTCCAAGGGCACGAACTTTGCCATATGAAAAAATATAATTGTGTTATCCTAGCATTTTGGGAGTCTGGTGGTGGTGGTGGTGGTGGCGGGGTGTGGTGGATCACCTGAGGTTAGGAGTTGGAGACCAGCCTGGCCAACATGGTGAAACCCCATCTATACAAAAAATACAAAAGTTAGCTGGGCATGGCAGCAGATGCCTGTAGTCCCAGCTACTCAGGAGGCTGAGGCAGGAGAATTGCTTGGACCTGGGAGGCAGAGGTTGCAGTGAACCGAGATGGCAGCACCGCATTCCAGCCTGGGTGACAGAGCGAGACTCAGTCTCAAAAAAAAAAAAAAAAAATAGAAAACAAATGAAACAATATAGTTTACTGATCATATCCATACCCAGCTAAAAGGGTGTTACAACAAAAAAGACAAAGAAAGTATTGTGTAGAAAACTAGCCATCTCCCCAACAAAACCCTTTTAGAACCATTTGCTATTACCATTTTTTAAAAAAGAGCACGAACACAGATTATAAACATGAAACATGTTCCAAAAAATTAAAATAGAAATAGTTCTGCATTCTATATGTTTTCTGCGTAATGTGTTTACGTAGGTCAGCAGTTCTAAACTAGAGCAGAATAACGTGCTGAAACATCCTAAACATTTGTGAAATATATCATAAAATATTTGCTAGTAATACTCAAAGTAAAAGTTGAAAATAATTTTTTTTGAAAACTTAGGGTCAATTCAAGATTATTCCTACAGGCTGGGCGCGGTGGCTCAAGCCTGTAATCCCAGCACTTTGGGAGGCCGAGACGGGCGGATCACGAGGTCAGGAGATCGAGACCACCCTGGCTAACACGGTGGTGTTAAAACCCGTCTCGACTAAAAACTACAAAAAACTAGCCAGGCGAGGTGGCGGCGCCTGTAGTCCCAGCTACCCGGGAGGCTGAGGCAGGAGAATGGCGTGAACCCGGGAGGCGGAGCTTGCAGTGAGCTGAGATCCGGCCACAGCACTCCAGGCTGGGTGACAGAGCGAGACTCAGTCTCAAAAAAAAAAAAAAAAAAAAAGATTATTCCTACAACAGTATTTCCTAAACTTCCACCATTCAAGTAGTACTATGAGAATATTTTGTTATCTGTATTATTATTATAGCATATTATTACAGCATACTCAAGATTATTCCTACAACAGGGTTTCCTAAACTTCTACCACTAAGTAGCATTGTCAGAATATTTTCCTATCTGTATAATTATTATAGCATATCTGCATTATTATGTACTATGGGATGTAACTTTACTATTATTTCCTTAAATATTTTTATTTAAATGAACTCAATTCTTGACTTAAATAAATGCATTTATTAAGGAAACTTTATATCATCACTATAAATGGAAATCCAGTATCACTTGCCAAAATAGAAGATAAGTTTAAAAATACATAAAATTACCAGACAATATTGTTAAGTTGTAGCTAGATACTGTTGTTAGCTGAGAATTCTGAGTCAGAGCTGGCTTTTGCTCTGTTCAAGAGGGAGAGAGAGAGTTGAGATGTTTTAAGGAAATACTAGCAGCAAACTGAGTCTTTCTTCTCGATGTAATCTAAAGAATTAAAAGAGAATTTAAATAGGACAAAGTGACTGTGTGTGTCAATGTGATTTGATTCCTGTATATGAACTACCTAAAACCACTCTATATAGAACCCTAAAGAAAGTGAGCTATGGAAAATGTCCTATGCCTCATGGCCCTATGAAAAATGCCAGCCCTAGCTCATTAGCACATGGATATGCTTTTTTGAGTGAGAGAGAAAGGGGTTAGGTTGCAGTTAACGCTAAAGAATTTCTAATAATCCTGTCAATGCCATTGTTTTTGAACATCATCACTCCTGTGTTTCCAGGTGGTAGAGGGCAAAGAAATGCTGTCCTAAATCTAGCAATTGCCTCAGAGTCATGAACTGGAAAAAAAAGTGTCCTAAAAAATTAGTCATCCATACACATGGGCATTACATCTGAACCATCTTTCCTTCTCTGGTGCTGTTTATTTGGCTGGAGTTGACTTCCTGGCTTCAGAGAGTTGTTTTTTGGTACCACGTCTCTTTGACATGCTCTCTGGAATGTTTGTTTCAGATGCCGCCTCCAGCGTTTTAATCAACCAGACACTCCTCCAAGGAAAGGAAGATTTGAATATCTGGTCTACAAACTTAACCTATAATTATGCTGAGTATCTGACTGCCTTTGATATTCCTAAACTTATACTGCATTCCAAGAAAACATTTTCCTTTCAGAAGCACCTAGTCATGATGCATTAAAATAGTTGTGCCAGCTACTCAGACCCTTTAAGTGGCATCCAACTATGGCGAAAGTCATCATGGCAACAGAGAAGAAAGACGTCAATCTCCATAGAAGTATGGCAATGGAACTCTATGGTCAAGGACTCCAAATGCATGGATTACATGGGAAATTTCTTAGTATTAGAGATCCAGGTTTAACCTAAATATCTGATTATCATAGTGAAACACAAATTTAAATATGCATTTAACAATGAGAAGCATTCAGAGATACCTATGGAAATAGAGTTAATGGCAGGGATAAAGGAACGATACCATTTACTGTGTACCTACTCTGTTCTAGTCATTGTGCTATGTACATTACAAAAGTTAGCTCATTTATTCATCCTACCTCTGAAAACTTATAGAAGATGATGAGTATGTCTTATTTGATATTTATTCCCTAGTTATAAGCCAATGGCACACTCAGGGTCACCGTATTCTACAGGTTTCAGGGAACATCCTAATTTCAAACCTCTATCATTTCCTACCATGCTCTGTAGGTTTGGGGGACCATCTCAGTTTGAAATATCTATCAGTTTCCCCCTAAATCATTCACTCTAAACTTGGAAGTGAGGGAGGTACAGTGAGGGAGTTCACATGGGGCTATAACACACTCTCAAGTTTCTGATGTCCCCTAGTTTTTCCCTTCCCCATTTTTGAGAATCATTGTCTAGTAGACTGCTGTTATTTAGAGTTGTTGAAAATATCCCTCAGGTAAGTTTTGCAGGTATGTTGAGAACTACTTCAATACCTGAATCAGTGAACTGACCCTGAAGATTTAATACTTCAGAGTCCTGGCTACATATCTAAGACGGCTCCTCACATTCAGACATGGTAGAGAAAGCTTTCAGAAAATTCTTTTGATATACTCTCCACCTTTCCCTCAATAGAGCCCAAGCCTCCAAATTTCATGTGGAGGAATTTAGAGAAATTTCATTAGGAAATTAGAGAAATTTCATTCTCCCTAGTCCATCTAAAGTAATTTATTTGGTGTCCCGGGAACATGTACTAGAGGACATCTCAACACGTCTTCCACGTTTAGAATTCTATGTTCCCATAATATAATCAGGATAAGAAACTGTCATTAATATCTGCCAGGTAACAGAATCCAAATATTTTAAAATTTAAAAGAATCCTATCATAGCTTTTCCAGTACTTCTCAAATGAGAATAAATAACCTTATCTGGAGAATTATTTCAGCTTCAGTTTGTAGCCAATATAAACTAGGCTCAAAAACCAGAGCAGTTGTATAAAGATCCTTAATTTACATTTAGAAAAATATATTTAAATCTCCTCACACATGTGTATGTTTTTATTGTGTATAACTAAATTGCCTGATAACAGAAGGCTTGACGAATGCTAGCAATGGGGAAGAGTTGTAAGTGGGAAAATGTTGCATTAGTCTGGTTCTTTAATTACAAGCTGTTGGCACTGTGGGTTGCGTATCGATGTATTTTTGTTTGTGTATATACAGGTTGATCCTAAATATTTTCAAATAAACATATGAATAGGAATAATCAAGACAGTTTCATTATTCCTCCTGGAGGGAGTCTTGTGATTTGATTCTTATTCTAAAATCACAGAGACGTAAAATTTCAGGGTTACAGAGAAGGTTATGTAGTCCAATTACTCACTCAATTATTGAATCTTGCCTACAATGTGTTTGACAAATAGTCACTCAACCCCCATCTGAGTGCCTTCAGTCAAAGGGAATTTCTGGAACAGTCTATGCATTTGCAGCAGATGACAAATAGCTCTGCATATTGCATTCCCTCTTCTTCTGAAGGAGGAGCTTTGATTTTCTCAGGGGAATTGTTCTTTCCCATTATACGCTGTCTTAATGGGACCATCAGTCGAGGTGCCCCTTCTCTGTTAGCCAAAAAGTGCTCACGTGATCCAAGCTATGACAATCCAAACGTAACTCTCAGAGCTTTAAATTCTGAGTATAAGAAGGTAAGAAGGAAAAATGCTGGAACAAATGTATCCCAATGGCAGTACCTTGAAGATTCTGGTTTCCTGAAAGATCAGATTCTTCAACTTAAATTTCAGATCTGTGAGCACCTGACACTTTTATAAATTTGGGTGTTGCCTAAAATTAAGTCAATTAATATTAATTGCAATCAAAAAGTTCTAACACCCCACATATCTTGCATTTATGCCTCTGGGGAAATTTAGACAGGCACAATTCCTGCTTAATATTATAGTCCTTCATACATGTAAAGATGTAGCACATCCTTCTTCAAAATCATTCCTCATTTCCTGATATGACTTTTTAAGAAGTCAGCGCATCTTTCACAATTTCTGCTGTGTGTCAAATGTTTTCTTTTCTCTCCTTATTGCCTTTTTCCTCCCTCACAGTCAGCTATTCTTTTTTTTTTTTTTTTTTTTTTGAGACAGAGTCTCACTCTGTCGCCCAGGCTGGAGTGCAGTGGCCGGATCTCAGCTCACTGCAAGCTCTGCCTCCCGGGTTTACGCCATTCTCCTGACTCAGCCTCCCGAGTAGCTGGGACTACAGGTGCCCACCACCTCGCCCGGCTAGTTTTTTGTATTTTTTAGTAGAGACGGGGTTTCACCATGTTAGCCAGGATGGTCTCGATCTCCTGACCTCGTGATCTGCCCATCTCGGCCTCCCAAAGTGCTGGGATTACAGGCTTGAGCCACCGCACCCGGCCAGCTATTCTTAATAATACAGTCATGTATCACATAACAATGCTTCAGTCAACTACAGATTGCACACTACAGTGGTCCCATAAAATTATAATATCATACTTGTACTGTTCCTTGTCTATGTTTAGATATGCTTAGAGACACAAACACTTCCCACTGTGTTACAATTGCCTACGGTATTCAGTACAGTAACATGCTGTACAGGTTTTTAGCCTAGAAGCAATAGGTTGTGCCATATAGCCTACATTTGCAGTAGGCCATATCATCTGGGTTTATGTACACTCTATGATGTTTGCACAATGACAAAACTGTCTAATAAGGCTTTTTTCAGAATGTATCCCTGTTGTTAAGCAAGGTATGACTGTATCTGAAATACAGAATAGGAAATGCTTGTTCAATTTTTATTCTAGCACTTTTATATAATGGTTTGTAAAGGTTGTACAGAAAGCACTGTAAAAATATGTATACAATAACCAACAATACGTTGACATATGGTGAGTAGAGGCTGGAATTCCCCATGCCACAAAATTTAACTCTTCTGTACATCCTTTCACTCCTGGTGACTGAGATGTCTCAAGTCTTCTTGACTTGGCTTACACCTGAACTTCTGTTACTTACGATATGGTGTTTCTGGCGTCCATCATCCTTGGGACCTCAGTTGTTGACATTACTTTCTGAGAGCCACAGAAAATGCTTCCATTTCTGGCATAAATCCAGTCATGTGTTTGGCTGTCTGAATTCCTTTGAAAATATATGGACACATATTGCTAAATAAAGGGGAAGAAGAAAGAAAATTCATGAGTCCTTTCTTTGCATGACACAATCGTTTTCTCCCTTTGCATATAACTCTCTCATTCTTGCTTCTAGGACATGGTAGAGTCGCTTCTGCCTTCCCTTGGAGTGTCTCTTTTCAGTCACTCTGCAGACCTTTCCTGTGGTTCTTCCTATGGGAGGATGAGCCCTTCCCCATCAGTTGGGAAGACATCTGCTACTAGTCTACTCGCTAACTGAAGCATGACCTGATTCCAGATGGGTTTCAACATGATTTTAGGTTCTCCCACCTTTCTACTAGATCTCAAAACAAGCTCCAGCTAGCCTGTTCTACTTAATCCCATAAATATCTACTGAGCACCTACTAGGTGACAAGTCCTATAGGTACAAAATCTGATTGGACATGGACCCTGCCCTCCAGGGCAGATGGTTATATAAGGAATATAGCAATGCAAAGTGATGAACATACTAGTATAATTGAGCCCACAAGAGATGGCAATGATTAAATCTGCCTGATGAATATAGGGTCAAGAAAGGTGTTAAGAGGTGAGGTTGAGCTAGCTAGCTTTGGAAAAATGACTAGAGATACACCAGGAAGACAAGGGGGCATTCCAGGCACTTAAAAGTGAACATGTAACTCCCAGTGTGCAGAGAAAGGGTAATGATCATTTTGTTCTATTCTCAATAATTGGAACCTATGATCATATTAGCCTTTTTGGCAGTCACAACACACAGCTGTCTCACAGAGAGCTAAAACTACTATCTTTCTTGCATTGTTTTGCCACATTGACCCTCACTGTTCATGCCAGCAATAAATTATTCTTTATCAGGGAAACAAAAGCAAGCTCTCAACTCCTTCATCTCTCCCTCCTTGAACACTGCTCCTTGGTTCTGGATAAGGCAGCACTCAGTCTTATCACTTTCTATATTCAGTGTGAGAACCCATCCATTCCCCACAACTTTCTCTTCTCTGTCCCTCACACATCTCCTTCTGAGATGGTGTGTTTCAAGATTTGCAGTAGGCAGAAAACATCTTTTGATAAGTTTCACAGAGGGTCAGACGCAGTTTCCACCCAGCTGTTGTCCAGTGTTCTCTGAAATCAATCAAAATAAAAGAAACCAAAACATGGTTGCAAAAATCAAATTAAAGCCAAGCTCTGATGAAGTTATAGCTATCTACACCCATACAGGCTGCCCGCCAAGAATGTTTATAATATTATAATCGCTCATCCATAGACCCATAATCATTGATATTTGCAATTCGATAATGCTTTTTCTCAATTTTTTACTTGTTTCCAATCTCCCCGCTTCACTCCTCACCTTATCCACCCAACAACGCCCTGTGTCAGCATATCCAAGGCTCTTAATGACCCTCTCAGTTGCTACTGATCAAAGTCAAATTTTAATTAAAATTCTAATTTTAGAAGTTTGTTTCCTTTTAATCTGAACTTTCAGAAAGGAGTCAAATGTGTGCTTACAACAGCTCACAGGAAACATGTGAAGCTCTAGGATTATTTAATTAGATGAGTTCAACTAGTTTTGAGCTTTATGCTTCCTACAATCTTGTACCAGGTGATTACACCTACAGAGGGTAGAAGGTAAAGTATAATATATCACCAAGAGCTGTAGTCTGGCCTGAAAGATAACAGAGTAAAAGTGAGATTCAATTGTGTGATCACAAAACTTTGCTCTCAACATTTTACGATGGTTATTTTTTCTTTAATACTTTAGTATCTCCAGTTTGGTCTGAGCCCACTTCAAGTCTTTTCTAAAGTACCTTTGTGTTAATTCCATTTGCCCTGCAAGAATATCTTACTTCAGTCTTTGGTAACCCTACCTATTCTTACAAGACTATCTCAAAGATGTTATCTTCCCTACAAGATTTCCTTATCTTTTTAGATAAAAAATAACCCGCCTCCAAAAAAATCTTATGCCACTTTTCATTATCATTATTAATCATCACTTGTCATCACAATAATAACTAGCATTCATTAAATATCCACCATGTTGGTAAATAAGAAACATCTTATTTTATCCTCCCCCCAAATCCTTTTGTATACTCTTATTTTCCCTGTTTTATAAATGAGGAAACTGAGTCTCAGAAAGCTTAAAATATGCTCAGAGTCAATTCACTATTTAGGGGTAGAGTGAGAATTTGAATAACCAGTCTATCAAAGCAAACCACAAGATTTATATTCTTCCTACATACACAAAAATACTGACAATTAGAATGTAAGCCTGTTGAAGAAACTATCTTATACATCTTTGAATCTCCTAAAGTTCACAAAGTTGTCATTTAATAAATATTTTTGGATTGAATGACTCCCTCTTAGAATGCATGTAAATATATTTAGAAACTTGCTCATGAGGAGAAATAAGTAACTTTTTGAAAATTATTTCCCAGCCTTTCAACAACTTCTTTAGAAACTTGGCACTTCAAAAGCTCAAGTTTTGATATCTCTATAGCACCACAAACTTTTAATGGAAACCAAAAAAAACAGACTTATACATCAACAGTATTAGTATTATTACACATAAACAGTATTAACACTATTAACAATGGTTATTACTAACCAGCATTTATTAAGTTCCTAACATGTGGGAAGTAACATGCTTGGTGCTGCAGTGCACGTGAGATGAAAATAATTGCCCTTGCTGTCAAAATAGCTAACAATCCAGTTTAGGGGTACAATGAGAAACAAGTATTTGCACTCAATAATCCTGACTGTCTTCTGATAAGGCTAAATAATGGTAATAGCAGAGCTTTTGTTCTAGACAGCATTGGTAAATAAGGATGTACACATTTGCAGTAAGAGCCAGAGGGAGAATTCAATTGCTTTTTGTAACCTAGGAAGAAGAACTTCAGATAGACTCTGGAATTAGAAGAGAAGAAAGCAGAAAAGATAAACTGTCAGTGACATTTTAGAAGGAAAAATAATAAAACATGTGCTATGAATTTTAAATTGTTTGCCGCTGAGTACAATGTACAAAGCCCTCCTCCATAACATCTTCAGTAATGTCTACATCGCTCACTGATAATTCTATGTAAGTGGACATGTCTGGGAAACAAAATCATGCTTAACTTTACATCTGTGTCCATGCAATGCAGCTAGGGACAACAAGAAAATCTTGTAGGGGGTCCAATATATTCATCACAGGATCTATGCCTCATCCCTATCCACCCCTTAATGTGGAAATGTTTACACTTGCTCTCTTCTCCTTGGCTTTGGTTTCCTGGTTTTTTGTGGCAGGTATAGTACCCTGAACCTAGACTCCAGTTGCTTTAATGGAATTCTCTTCTAGCTTCTTGGACCCTGTACTGGGTTGAATAGTGTCTTCCAAAAATTCACATCTAGCCAGAACATCAGAATATGAACTTTTTTTGAAATGTGTTTTTGCAGATGTAATCAAATAAAAAATGAGATAATACTAGATTAGGGTAGGCCCTTATCCAATGAATAGTATCCTTACAAACAGAGGGAAACTTGGACATGCACATTCCAGGAGAACCTCCACGTGATGGTGCACACTAACACTGGAGTGATGTGTCTACAAGCCAAAAAATGTCAGAATTTCCAGCAGGCACCAGAAGTTAGTAGAGAGTCATGGAACAGATTGTCCCTCCAAGCCTCCAGAAGGAACCAAGCCTGCAGATGCCTTAATTTCAGATTTCCGATGTTCAGAACTACAAAAAGAGAAATTCTGGTTGCTTTTAGCCTCCCCAGTTTGTGGTAATCTATTGCAGCAGTTGTAGGAAGCTAATGCAGACCCTTATTTTTCTAACTCGGGTTCTGACATCCACTGATCTCAATGAGATAATCTTCCTCTGCTCCAGGCCTCAGAACCCAATTCTAGCCAGACCTACAACAGGAAGTAGGAGAATTTGGTGGAGATCGCTATAGAACACACTTAGTTTTTCCTAAGACCCTGAGAAGGAAAGCAATAAGGCATTGTTTTCCCTTTACAACCCTTTGTATTTCTCTATATAATAGCACAGGACTCCAGAGGTTAGGGCTTCTAAGTGAAAGAACCCCTACAGAAACCCAATAACCCAGTCATGTTGATCCAGTATGTACAACATGGCAAACTTCTTTTATACATAGGAAGAATCAATATCGTGAAAATGGCCAGATCTCTATAGAACACACTTAGTTTTTCCTAAGACCTTGAGAAGGAAAACAATAAGGCATTGTTTTCCTATTACAACCCTTTGTATGGGTTAGGGCTTCTAAGTGATAGAACCCCTACAGAAACCCAATAACCCAGTCATGTTGATCCAGTACGTACAACATGGCAAACTTCTTTTATATATAGGAAGAATCAATATCGTGAAAATGGCCATACTGCCCAAGGTTATTTATAGATTCAATGCCATCCCCATCAAGCTACCAATGACTTTCTTCACAGAACTGGAAAAAACGGCTTTAAAGTTCATATGGAACCAAACAAGAGCCCGCATTGCCAAGACAATCCTAAGTCAAAAGAACAAAGCTGGAGGCATCACGATACCTGACTTCAAACTATACTACAAGGCTACAGTAACCAAAACAGCATGGTACTGGTACCAAAACAGAGATATAGACCAATGGAACAGAACAGAGCCCTCAGAAATAAAACCACACATCTACAGCCATCTGATCTTTGACAAACCTGAGAGAAACAAGAAATGGGGAAAGGATTCCCTATTTAATAAATGGTGCTGGGAAAATTGGCTAGCCATAAGTAGAAAGCTGAAACTGGATCCTTTCCTTACTCCTTATATGAAAATTAATTCAAGATGGATTAGAGACTTAAATGTTAGACCTAATACCATAAAAACCCTAGAAGAAAACCTAGGTAGTACCATTCAGGACATAGGCATGGGCAAGGACTTCATGTCTAAAACACCAAAAACAACGGCAGCAAAAGCCAAAATTGACAAATGGGATCTAATTAAACTAAAGAGCTTCTGCACAGCAAAAGAAACTACCATCAGAGTGAACAGGCAACATACAGAATGGGAGAAAATTTTTGCAATCTACTCATCTGACTAAGGGCTAATATCCAGAACCTACAAAGAACTCAAACAAATTTACAAGAAAAAAACAAACAACCTCATTAAAAAGTGGGCAAAGGATATGAACAGATATTTCTCAAAAGAAGACATTCATACAGCCAACAGACACATGAAAAAATGCTCATCACTGGCCATCAGAGAAATGCAAATCAAAACCACAATGAGATACCATCTCACACCAGTCAGAATGGCAATCATTAAAAAGTCAGGAAACAACAGGTGCTGGAGAGGATGTGGAGAAATAGGAACACTTTTACACTGTTGGGGGGATTGTAAACTAGTTCAACCATTATGGAAAACAGTATGGCAATTCCTCAAGGATCTAAAACTAGATGTACCATATGACCCAGCCATCCCACTACTGGGTATATACCCAAAGGATTATAAATCATGCTGCTATAAAGACACATGCACACGTATGTTTATTGTGGCACTATTCACAATAGCAAAGACTTGGAATCAACCCAAATGTCCATCTATGACAGACTGGATTAAGAAAATGTGGCACATATACACCATGGAATACTATGCAGCCATAAAAAAGGATGAGTTCGTGTCCTTTGTAGGGACATGGATGCAGCTGGAACCCATCATTCTTAGCAAACTATCACAAGAAGAGAAAACCAAACACCGCATGTTCTCACTCATAGGTGGGAACTGAACAATGAGATCACTTGGACTCGGGAAGGGGAACATCACACACCGGGGCCTATCATGGCGGGGGGGGTGGGGAGGGATTGCATTGGGAGTTATACCTGATATAAATGATGAATTGATGGGTGCTGACGAGTTGATGGGTGCAGCACACCAACATGGCACAAGTATACATATGTAACAAACCTGCACGTTATGCACATGTACCCTAGAACTTAAAGTATAATAATAGTAAAATAAATAAATAAAAAGAAGTATCTCTCACCTGAAAAAAAAAAAAAAAAGAAAACACAGATGGTAGGATTGTCCCTATCCACAAACTCTTAGTTGTGCTTACTCTATATTCTGTGGACAAAGAATAAATACACACCTGCCTAGAGTTAGGATATGCTCTGTCTCATGGACATTTCTTTAAAATGACCTGGTCCAAAAATTGTTACATGAGATGTGCTCAAAATGAGTACTATGCTGCTTTGATAAATGACCCTTCATTCATTCATTCAACAAATAATGAGTTTCTGTAATGTGCTACTATATTTGGGACTTTATTCCTTCAAAAAAGACATGGGACTCAAGATACGGTGAAAGAGAAAAAGACATGAACACTCACTGAAGATACAGAGAGATAAACAACGGTGAAAGAGAAAAAGACATGAACACTCACTGAAGATACAGAGAGATAAACACTATGGCATGGATCCCCAGGAAGTCAGACTTAACTGAAGTTTCACATATTCAGAAATGAGCTGAATGCCTTTCTTACACAGAACTGTATTGCTCAGTTCAATTGTCTAGCTAACTGCCCAACATCAGCATCTCAACATGGGTTTGTTGTTCTCTGTTCATCTTGTGTACACAGTTACTCTAGTGAGTGATAAAACCTTTGTTTCTTTGAGAGAAACGATCCTCAAGTGAGAGATAAAACTTTAATGTGAGATGAAAAAGACAGATAACTTGCCTTGTGCTTCTAAACACAAGAAAATACCAACAGGCATGGAATTTAAGAGAAAACAAGTCATCTTTTCAAATATTGACACTGTAGTAACTATGCATATTTTAGAAGATGCCATCATGGGTCACAGATAAATGGCAAAGGTCTACATTAGTAAAAATTAGATGAAGAGAAACAGAGAAAAGAGAGAGAGCTCTTTGCACACAAGAAAGTACTGAAGGACTAATTGTTCCTTTGTTTTGGAGTGAAAAGTTTGTAAAAGGATCAGAAGGACCCCCTTCTTCCCATTTTTGTATTTCCATGGAAATAATTGGCCTCTGCTCCCCATTTTTATAGTTCCTCCTTAAGAAGGAGAGGAAAAACAGGAGATTCTAAAATCTTTCTAAAGAAACTAAGCAAGTGTGACTTAGCCCTTTCAGTCCTGTTTTTCAGAACCATCTCTGTTCAGGATGCATCTCTCCTTCTCCATAAGAAACCTAATCCCCATAAGGGCAAAAGAGAAGAGCAGGACACAACAGAGACAGCAACAGCTGCCTTTGCCTTCAACCTAGAGGATATGCTTAATTCTGTAAAAGCAAGTCTTATGGAATTCAGTTGAGGAACAGAAACACTGCAGGGGTTTTTTTGTTTTTTGTTTTTTTGAGACGAAGTTTTGCTCTTGTCACCCAGGCTGGAGTGTAACGGCACCATCTTGGCTCACTACAACCTCCTCCTCCTCCTGGGTTCAAGCGATTCTCCTGCCTCAGCCTCCATAGTAGCTAGGATTAAAGGTGCCTGCCACCATGCCCGGCTAAATTTTGTATTTTTAGTAGAGACAGTGTTTCACCATTTTGGCCAGGCTGGTCTCGAACTCCTGACCTTAGGCAATCCACCCACATCGGCCTCCCAAAATGCTGGGATTACAGGTGTGAGCCACTGCGCCCAGCCCCATGCTGCACTTTCAATCAGCTTTATTACTAACAAAGCTGATCCTTGTTCCCCATTTACCTAACTCCTAGCATCTACTTCTCAGTTGGCTCCAAGCTTAGGAAGGTAAACATCAGGTGTTATTCACTAGCCACACAGTCCCTGTTTTGCAGATTCCTTTCTGCAGCATTCATCAAGATTGTTTCACATTGCTTTATATTTGCTTAACTCTGAAACTCTCCCTACCAATTTTCCATTATGAAATTACTTTAGGCTGTTCTAAATGCTGGGAAATTGTGTCCAATCACATGGGCTTTCTTCCTTCACCAGGTGTCTATGACACCTCATAAATGTGGCTCTGTATCAGACTTATTTCTCCTTAAATTACAGTTACTTGAGTATTTGTTTGATTTGCCATGCTAAACTCCACCCTCACATCACTGAGCCACCTGCTCCAGCTTCTGCCTCTCTTCCACGTGACTGAACTTGCAGCTCTGCAGTAACAGGACTTAATCTTGTTTGCAGATCCTGCAATGTCTGGTGGAGTGTCAGGTACACAAACTAACAAAAGGAAGTCACCAGCTCCTCCTGCTTTACTTCAAGATACAGATACCATCACAATTCCAAACAACTATTAAAATATCTCTACGCTTATATTAGCAGTAAATCTGTTGTCTCCTTTACCACTTGGTTCAGTTTAGAAGGATGTATTTATCTAAATGGGTCCAGTTCTCTCTGGGGACTTGGGGAAAAGGGTGGGAAGGTGGTGAGGGATAAAAGATTACGAATTAGGTACAGTGTATACTGCTCGGGCGATGCATGCACCAAAATCTCACAAATCACCACTAAAGAACTTATGTAGCCAAACACCACCTGTTCCCTGAAAACCTATGGAAATAAAAATAATAAAATAAAGTAAATGGGTCCAGTTCTGCTTCCAAATGTCAGCAAAAGAGAGAAATGGAGGGTCTGGCCAGTGATCACACCAAGACATCTAGATTGCAATGATTTCTGTCACTCATGTATTCTCTTTCCTTATGGGAAAGCTACTCTCTTTAGGGACATCTGGGTTTTTCCTACCAGTCAGTTGGGACCATCTCAGTCCATCAAAGAGATTCTAGTTGTATCCTATTCTAGGTGACACTTTGCCCTCTATGCAAAATTTCCTGTACCTACAGTTATCTGACCAACTATAAGCCAAGTGACTTTGGAGGGAGAAGGTTTGATCAAGGTTCAAAATGTTCTGTTCCACACTTACACACATACACTCATTGTGCCATCATGAAATTGAGTAACTCTTCCCTGAAAATAGAATGATGCTCTAAACTTACCAGCTGGGTCCACCTAACAAAGCAACTGACAGCCTCTACAGCTAAAATGTAAAATAAAATAAATTTCACCTCACTAGGCACCTCACTAAAATACCTTATGCCCAGAAAATACATGTGTATGTGTCTGTTTGCCAAGACATAGTTTCAAATATTTTTAAAAATATAAATGCTTTTAGGAAGGACACAGACACTCCAATACCCCATAGCATCTACCAAAACATGGAAACTTCACAGATTCTCTCTCTGCCTGGCCTCTGTAGACATCTGAGTTTGAGCATTCGGCATTACAGGTCCACACGATCAACTGCACTCGTGGAGGTGTGGGGATAAAACACACACACAAGGCCACGTGAGCTGTTATTGATCCTGGGGCTCTTTTTAGCATCTTGTCCTCTGAATAACCACAGGTAGAGAGATGGAAATTGGAGGCTCGTCTGCAGAAGGAAAGACAACACCACAGTCACCCACAAGACTGAGACTTTTCCCAAGTCATGCATGTCAGTTTGATGGTCAGAATGTCTGCTGAATCGTTAAAACATCTGTTCCAAGGGATGCATTGAAGTAGGTGGGTCACTGTCCTGTGGGTGGCCACAAGGGCCGTCTGCAAGAGATGGGGTGAGTCGAGGGGTGATAAAGAAGTGGAGCCAGATGCTCCCCCAACCATGAAAACTCTGCTTTAATCTGTTTTGCATATTGCTGGTTCCACTAGGAGAAAACAAAGCAGGTGAGAAAACCGTTGAGATAGGTTACAATCATTTTTAAAAAGTACTCTCTTTATAGAACACCACACTTCATTTCTTTTGCTTAAGAGTATCTGAAAAATAGTGGTCCTCAACCTTGGATTTGCATTAGAATCATCTGGGGGAGATTTTTAAAAATACTGATGCCAGAGCTCAACTCCCACAGATTCTGATTTACAATGTGTCTGGGACTTGACCTAAGCATGGAAGGTTTTTAAAACTCTTGGCTGATTCTGATGTGCAGCCAGCGTTAAGAACCTCTGCTGGAGAGGGTAGAGGACAGATTTTAGAGTCAGGGAGATGGGGTAGATTCCTGACTCATCTCTAACTGCCCATAATGTAAGCTAATTACATAAACTCTCAGAGCTTACACTTTATGCACTTATATGTGTGAATGGATTTGTGTGTGTGCATGTGTATGCGTGTTATTATCCACTTATCACCTTTTTCTTTTCATAATAGTTTCAGGTACCTTGAAGAAATGACTTGAAGAAATGCATGTAGGGCCAGGCGTGGTGGCTCACGTCTGTAATTCCAGCACTTTCGGAGGCCGAGGTGGGCGTATCACCTAAGGTTAGGAGCTCGAGAACAGCCTAACCAACATGGCAAAACCTGTCTCTACTAAAAAATACAAAAATTAGCAGGGCATGGTGGCACATACATGTAATATCAGCTACCCAGGAGGCTGAAGCATGAGAATGGCTTGAACCCATGAGGCAGAGGTTGCGGTGAACCAAGATTGCACGACTGTACTCCAGCCTGGGCAACAGAACAAGACTGTCAAAAAAAAAAAAAGAAAAAAAAAAAGAAAAAAAAAGTATGTAGGATAGCAAGGAAATTCTGGAAAACAAAAATAAAATCATAGTAGAATATTCTCCAGTGGTTGTCATACACAGACCTCCTCACTTTCTGGGACTTCTTAGGAGTGGGTATAAATAAAGACAGACACAAAACTATTTGCACCATCTACAACTTCAAGAAGCTGCTGACTACTCAAGAATCACTACCAAGAGGGTTTTGTTCTGCAGGTCCTCCAAAGAAGACACTGTGATGTGGTAAATCAAATCCTCAAAAGCCACAGTAAAACCAATATGTAAAACCTCTATGGGGCTGAGCCTCAGTTTCCTACATCTACAAAATGGAGAAGATGGCAGAGACTACTGGTACCTACTCGATAACCAGTTTCTTCCTCCTTAATGATAGAACCATGTTTTTCTTAGGAGTAACAACGTGACCATGCAAGCAAAGTGAGGAGGAAGAGGAGGAGAAAAGGGAGGAGGAGGAAAAAGAGAAGCCCTCTATCTTTTCCATTTGCAAATGAGTGTAGCCAATTGGATATGAGTAAAAGTTCTTAAAAACATGGTTTTCAAGGAAACCTCCTTAAAGGGGACTGCCCCAGGTGGGAAAAGTGCTCTTCTGTTCTTTTCCTTCCTAATTTATAACAAAAGTGTGCTAACAGGAGCTGCAGCAACCACCTTAGGACCATAATGAAGAACAGAAAGAATTTCAGAGAGCTTGGTTCTGAACAATGAACCGCTAAACTATAGCCAGTGAAACTTAGATTCCTCATTACATTAGGTTATAAAAATAAGCTTTTTTTTGTTTACATTGTTATAGTTAAGTCTCAACTTATAGCCAACCTCAGTTCTTAACTAACACAGAGACAACTATGTCTTATAGTATTGTGAGAGTTAAGTTAATAAACGTAGTCAGAATTTCTGGTATATCCTAGTGTTAATTTTTTTAATCATCCATTCCATTAGTACTTATGAAATGCCTACTCTGCGCCCATTCTCTATTCTAGAGAACACAGTCTTGTCCTCACGGAGATTCACTTTAATAAACACTACCACTCTTTGCTCAAAGGTTTTCCTAAATTTTCATCACTCTATATGCCTTGCAAAACACATTAGATTATTCAAACACTGAATTTACGTATTACTACTTTATATGACACATTGGAAGCACTAAATCCATACATCTGTCTATTGGTTAATAGCATTTGCTTGTTTGCGTGTGTGTTTTCTTTGTAAGTATTAAATATATCTAAAACACAGTCTTTGCTCTCAAGAATCATAAATTTCTACTAGGAGAGATAAGACTAGAATAGATAACAAACAAGACCAGACAGTCAATAATGTTAGTAGCTAACATCCACCAACCCGGCGTATTATGTGTCTTGCATTTTCCAAGCATGTCACAGGATGTATCTGATTTATTCCTCACATCAGTCTTTTGAGAGACTGGATATTATCTTTATTTGTACCCTAAGTAAATTGCCTAAAATCATACAGAGCCTAAGTGGTAGTGCCAGCATCCAAACCCAGTTAGTCCAATACCAGAACCTGCGTACTCCATTACTGCTCTAAACAAACTCCAGGTTATCCAAGGACGCCAAGGAGAGACAATGGCAGCCAGCAATGAGAAGTTTGTTGAAAACCTCTTCATGGAGCTCCTCCTTCTGTATGCCAGGCATTGTTTGGGATGCAAATATCTATTTAAGTGAACACACAAACAAGCAAAAATAGAAAGGTAGCAAGGAAAACTGTCCACCAGTTTGTATAATGGCCAGAAAGTATATTGTCATGGTAGAAGTCATCACTTCGGCTGAAGCAAAGGTTTTATGCTGGGTACAAAGGGAGATAGATGTTTTTTAGTATTTTAAATATCTGCAGACAAGGAAATTACAACATGTTCCTCAGTAATCCACACCAGTCCCTGAGACAGCTCACTGTCAGTGACTCTTTCCCTACTCTCTTCCAAATTGCTTGCGGACTAATTAAGCCTTTGTTCTCTTTTCTTCCCTCACGGAGGACCCAAGGGATGACTGTTATTTTTAATCTGATATTTTATTTTCCCTTTTCCCTTCCTCCTTTCTTCGACAAAAAAAAAAAAAAAAAAAAAAAAAAAAAAAAAAAAAAAAAAAAAAAAAAAAAAAAAAAGAAGAAGAAGAAGAAGAAGAAAAATAAAGGTATCAAAGTGATCAAAGTGGGAGTCTGTAACAGCCTGACCAAATTCAGTGAGATGTGAAAGGTGGTGACCAGCACTACGAATTGGAAATAGTATTTCAAGGACAGCTCTGCTAGGAAGCAGTTGTCTGCAGGAAGTGTGGTCACTAGTGAGAGAAGGGCCACAAAGTCATCCCCGTTAGAAACTCATTGTCACAAGTTGTGATTATGCTTTTAATCCTGTCCCAAGGGCTCTTTGCTTTCTCAGACCACAGTGAGCCAAAGTGAAGTGTGGTTCATTTCTCTGTAAGAGTAAACAGTCTTAGCCAGGCGTTGTGACTCACACCCATAATCCCAGCACTTCGGGAAACCAAATCAGGTGGATCACCTGAGGTCAGGAGTTCGAGACCAGCCTGGTCAACATGGTGAAACCTTGTCTCTACTAAAAATACAAAAATTAGCATGGCATGGTGGTGTGCATCTGTAGTCCCAACTATTTGGGAGGCTGAGGCAGAAAAACTGCTTGAACCTGGGAGGTGGAGGTTGCAGTGAGCCGCGATCATGTCATTGCCCTCCTGCCTGGGTGTCAGAGTGAGATTCCATCTCAAAAAAAAAAAAAAAAAAAAAAAAAAAAAAAAAAAAAAAAAAAAAAAAAAAAAAAAAAAAAAAAAAAGGTAGACATAGCCCAAAATTCCATCTGAATGGATAAACAAAATGTAGTATATCCTTATAATGGGATATTATTACTGAGCAATAAAAAAGGACTAAGTAGTGACATATGCTATAATATGGATGAACTTCAAAATTATTAGGCTAAGCTGAAGAAGCTAGATACAAAACATTGCATATTGTGTGATTACATTTACATGAACTTTCAAAATATGTGAATCCATAAAGATAGAATGTAGATTAGGGTTGTCACATTCTGTTTTTATGGATTCACATTTTGGAGTACAAGGTCTCCCTTGAGGTTAATGAAAATGTCTTGGAACTAGATAGAGGTGATGGTTGCACAACGTTGTAAATGTATGAAATTCCTCGAAGCATACATTTTAAAATGATTAATCTTTAATTTTGATATGTAAATTTTACCTCAATTTTAAAGATAAAATTATACATTTTAAATGGCTTAGAACCATGCTGACCATGGAGTGCACTGCTTTTATTTTCCTCTACGAGGATCTGCTACTAGTAGTTGGCTGACAGCTTCCACCTGCTAAGCTCTCAGGTTTCCCAAATTCTTGGGGATATTTGTGCCTCAAACCCATGGTCTCCATGGTTGCTCCCAGTCAGTGACTGAGCACAGCAGCGGCCCTAGAGCCCACTCCTACCCAGTGCAGGATTCATCTGGAGGTCATCTTCACTTAGAGCTGCACCACAATCTGAGGTTCCTTCCACTCAATTCTACTTCCTTCCCTCTCTTCTTTCACAAATGTCAGGCTTGCATTTTGCTCCCCTGCCTCCTCCTGCTCCTTACCACTTTATTAATCAAATACATCTCTAGCATACATCTAATCTTATCTTGGGGAGCCTTACTGATATGCAGTCAAATAAATTGCCCAGAAAAACACAGTCAATAGGTGGCAAAGCCAAAACTCAGTATCTGTGCTACGAACCATCACTAACTGAACGTGGATACAAAATTGCATTTATTTGATAATGAGAACTATCTAAATAGGGTTTTTATGTATTCCCTGGTGGAGTGGTTCTGACCCTTTCACTAAATAGCATGATTTTGAGTAAACCACTTACCTTTCTGTATCTCTGTTTTTAAAATGTGAAAATAAAAGGTGACCCTCTTGAAGCTTACTTACTAACTACTCTTCTTCCTGTGTCCATGTTGATCTCACGAATCCATTTCAGCCCTTTCTCACTCTAAGACCCTGTGTCCCCACCCAAATCTCAACTTGAGTTGTATCTCCCAGAATTTCCACGTGTTGTGGAAGGGACCCGGGGGGAGGTAATTGAATCATGGAGGCTGGTCTTTCCCATGCGATTCTCATGATAGTAAGTAAGTCTCACAAGATCTGATGGGCTTATCAGAGGGTTCTGCTTTTGCTGCTTCTTCATTTTCTCTTGCCTACCACCATGTGAGAAGTGGCTTTTACCTCCCACCATGATTCTGAGGCCGCCCCAGCTATGTGTAATTGTAAATCCAATTATACCTCCTTTTCTTCCCAAACGTATGTCTTTATCAGTGGAATGAAAATGGACTAATACAGACACCAAGTAGCTATTCTAACTGATTGAGTTGGGTGTACAGATGATGGAACTTATTTGCTTCAGATGTGCAAGGGTCCAGTCCAGTCCAGTCCTGCCTCGTATGATTAAATTATCACATTCTTTTGACCATGGCACTTAGCAGACTGTAAATTCTTCCAGCAAGACCTCCATTGCTTCCTGCCCAGCAACCTCACTGCCATAGGCAGCCTGAACCAGGTTATCAAGACTAGCCTGATCTTATTCCACTATCATATTTATATCCGCCAATACCAGAAGCGCCATCTCCGAGGTCATCTTTTATCACCATAAAATTCTTTACATCTTCTAATCCGACCCCATCTCCCACTCCTCCTCACAAGTCTTGTAGAACTCACAGTCTATCTTCAGCAGCTTCCCCCACCTGTTATCTTCATTCTCCTCTGCTTCTCTGACTTTCACTAACTGAAACCTTACTCTGTGCTGAAGACATTGTTTTTCCTCATAGCTTTCTTAAGCAGCGGCCCCTTTCTCTTCCATTTCTCTTATACCAATGAACCAAGAAGTAGGGTGTCATCCTTGCACCTCCTAGCCACTTCTGGACCATTACTCTTTCCTCTCACTGAAACTCCCAGTTTCAAATTTAATTCTATTAGTCTATACTACTACTACTACCTTCCATTATCTGACCTCTGGTCACTCTTTCTCGCTTTTTGACAATTTTAATACCATGGTCCTTATTAGTCTTTGATATTACTCCAGTCACAAATTTTTGTGACAGACTTCCACGCTTACTACCTGAGACCCTCACTACGACAGTTACTACTGTTACTACTTGAGACCATCATTACTTACTGCTGTTACTACTTGAGACCGTTAACAAGTTACTACTGTTACAAGAGACCATCATTACTTACTGCTGTTACTACTTGAGACCGTTAACAACAGTTACTACTGTTACTACTTGAGACCTTCATTACAGCAGTTACTACTGTTACTACTTGAGACCGTCATTAGGAGAGTTACTACTGTTACTATTTGAGATCATCATTACAGGACTGAACGATGGGGGACAAACGCAGAAATGAAAACTTAAGACAAAACAAACTGTTTTAAAGGAAGGGTCCAGGGGAAGAAGAGAGCTTCCTGCTTCTAGTGAGCAAAGGCAGCCCCTGAACTTCCACAGCCCTTTGTATTTATTGGGTAGAATGAGCAGGGAGGAGGAGGTAATGATTGGTCAGCTGCTTGATTGATCACAGGTTCACGTTATTGCTAACAGGCTTCAGATTTGCCTAATTACAAGAAACATTGTGCTTGGGGTGTGACTGCCCTCACTATCCCTTCTGGGTGGCAGACACAGTTTGTTGGTCTGCCAACATTCTGCATTTATGAGAAACAGTTTGCTGCTTACTCATATAGCCTCCAGTGATATACTGAGTTGATCACGACTCTCTTTCGGCATCCAACAATTTTTGGTGACTTTCAATATCCAAATAGTTCATATATTGCTTTTATTGCCCTAGCTTATAGGACAGAGATTTCTTGACCTCTTTTTTTCATGATGTCGTCCACCCAACTTTAGGCAGTCAGTTCTCAATATATTTCCTAGACTTTGATTTAATCTTCATTTTAAGTATCCTCTCCTCATCCCCCATTCCTCTTTGTGTAACTCGCTCACTCTTGTGTGACCCAAGTGAATAATAAACCCCACAGGGGCCAGTCAACCATTGATCCTAGCATTCATTCTTCTCTCATCCTTATTCCCTTTTACATCCAACTTACATTCCATGGTTCTTTGCAAACAGGTTGAGAGAAGGTCCCTTCCCCTCTCTTCCTCCTTCATGATCCCCTGGGCAAACCCCCACCCTAAATAAATTTAATTCTCTGCTTTCTGTGTACCTGCAGCGAGATAATTCAACTGACCCACAGAAACATGTACACACATCCTCATTCGTGTCATTCTGTAATCATTGCCACAGCTCTCAAGAGGGTCCCCAAAGCTGGGCTGGCAATCCCACTACAAGTCCCAATTCTGTTTTCTCTCCCATGATTCTAGGTGACAATTTTATACCTTCCCTTTAAAACTCCAACAGCCCCTGCCTCCTCCTTACCCACTTCCATGCTGTCACTTCCGAGTGCTCTGAGAAAATAGAAGCAACGAAGCAATCAGAAGTTCCTTCTGCTCCCTCCACCACATTTACTCCCTCCTTTCTCTCTTCTTCTTATGCTCCTGTTTTTTACTAGCATTTAGTAATCCCACGTTACACCTGTTATTTATGTAATCATTTCTTTATTAATTTGCCATCTATTTTCCCCTGTAGAATCAAATTCCCAAGAGAGCAGAGATTTGTCTTTGTCCTCTACTACACTCTCAGCATCAGAACAGTGTCTGGCATGTAGTAACGTCCTGTGAATATTTGCTAATTATGTATCCATTATGATGGAAAGGAGTAAGAAACTCAGCTGAAATAAGCAAGTGTGATGCTTTCGTCCTTCTATCACTAGGAATCTCACCTGCAGTTCCTTTGACAGAGTGAATGTGTCTCTAGTTCAGCTTTCTTACTCCTTTCCTCAGTTTCTAGGAATCCAGTAGTACCTCCAGCTTTTCTCTACTAGGATCTGCTCGCCTCTTTTGCACAAGACTTGAGATCCCTCCATGAAAATCTGTCTTCTGTGTAGCCACATGGATTCATATAACATAGTCACCACTCCCTTGCCCTGACAAACTCATAAGTGCCTGTTTTCCAAAGTAGGAAACTTGGCTTAGTTCTACCAGTTGAGCATCTAGGCAGCCAGCCAGCCCACCCATGCTGCATGTTGACAGCAAACCTGAATCTCCAAACAATCATATCATAGTAACAAGCAATTTGATATTTAATATGTGCCAGTGGCATTTGAAGTGCTTTACATATATTAATTTATTTAATCCTCAAACAGCCATTAGAGGTAGACACTATAACCATTTCCATCTTACAAATAGGGAACTGACGTGTCTCCTTTGTGGTAGGTGTTAGCTCCACACTTTGGGACAGTTTCTATTATCACAAACTAGTAATTTCACAGCAGATGCTTTCTAAGGTTCTTTCCCACATTATAATTCAAAAATTTTAAATAATGTCATTGCCCCATCCATTCATGGTAAGGAAAAGGAAAGAGTTTAATTTGTGGTTGAGGTGGTGGTGGCCAAGAAATGGAATTGAGTTTATGTGGCCTAGATTCATAACCCCCCAAGTGATTCTAGCTATGACTCTGTAGCTAAGCAGAAGACTAGCACAACGTGCATGGTATGTACACATGGAACTGTGGAGTTATAACTCTTCCCTGGTCCTGTTAACAGATGTTTAATTGTCCATTCCAATTTGCACCAAACTGCATACAGCAAATGAGAGCATAGTGCCAGAGAGACTGGACATGAGGGCCTCCTTTTTTTCTCTTTAAGTATATACCTAAAAACTAAACACCTGGAAGTCTGAGGTGGATGGATCATGAGGTCAGGAGTTCAAGATCAGCCTGGCCAAGATGGTGAAACCCCATCTCTACTAAAAGCACAGGCACAGTGGCAGGCACCTGTAATCCCAGATACTGGGGAGGCTGAAGCAGGAGAATTTCTTGAACCCGGGGGACAGAAGTTGCAGTGAGCCAAGATCGTGCCACTGCACTCCAGCCTGGACAACAGAGTGAGACTTCATCTCAAAAACAAAAACAGAAACAAAAAACACCCAACTGTTTATATATCTGTTTGTACATCTCTGTCCCCATACAATTCCAACATCCCTCTTATTGAAAAGATCTCAGAGGAGTAGGAGGCAAAATTAACTCCACAGTAACCTGTTGGAGGTTTTCTGTTACAAGAACAAGAGGAAATACACATGAATTTCATAAGAACGTTTTGATGTTCCATGCTGGGGCATCTCCTGCCTGCAAGGGAAGGAGCTGAGGGAATCATCTATGAATTCAGAAAGATAGTTTAAGCAGCTTTCTGAGCTGTGCTCTGTGATGACCACAAAGTTTGGTACCACTTGTTAATGTCTAGCAGAAGAACATCGCCATGATGCAGGAATAAGAACAGCCAGGGAATATGAAAAGTTGGAAGGCTCCTAGGAGTGCCTTGCATTCTGGATTTTGAAGACTCTGTAGTGAGTGCACCTGCAGAGCAAGAGTCTCCCGTCTGCCAGTCTGCAGCTGTGACTGGCGAGGCATCTGTGAACCCAGAATTAAGAGCTAAGGAGAATCCATAACAGTGAGTACATAATAACAAGGTGTGTCCAAAAAAAATGAGACCAGATCCTTACCTCCCTCTCCCCACTGCCATTGTCCAAGTTCAGTAACCCCTTACTCCATGCTACTGTGGTTATCTCTGAACTCCTTTCTCTGCTTTCAGCCTTCTATAATCCCATCCAAACTCAACTTCACAGCCAGAGTCGTATTTCTAAAATGCAAATCTCATCATGTCACTTCTCTGCTCAAAAACTGTTGCTCCCCACTGCCTGCAGGCTTGTGTCCAAGCTCATTAAAATGGAAGTCAATGCCCTTGAAAAGCTGGCACTGACCCACCTTCTGGCCTTATTTCTCAATGTAATATTTCCAAACTCATCACGCTTCCTCCTACCTCTCTGCAAGCCTTTGTACATGCAGCCCTCCTATAGAATTCTCTGCCATTTGAAGGCAGTCAGTTGCGAGTAACAAAAATTCAGCTCAAATGGACTTCCACTGTGAAGCGTATGTATTAGCTCATGGATTGGAAAGTTGAGGTTCACAGGATTCATATCTGGTTGAACCACTGGCTTCTTGGCACTATCAAGGGCCCACTTTCCTGCCATCTCTCTCCTTTGCCTTATGTAATTTCGGTATCTGAGGGAGCTCATTTGTAGGTAACAAGATGAATGTCAGTAGCAACCAGGTCTACCTGAGATGGAGTACACACACCTGGAGGAAAAGGTGTTTCCCCAGAGAAAAATCTGGATCCTGATAGAAATCTTTCAGTCTAAATAATCCTTAGACATGTTTCAACTCAAGTGTTCCATTGAACATGGGGAACATTCCCCACTCCTTAGGTAAGGTAAGGTTAATAATTTCTTCCTTTATTCTCACCTGACATGTTACACATAGCTATTTCATTAGCATTCCTATAACTCATGTAAGTTTTCAGACAGGCCTACTATGTGCAGCCTATTTCATATACATTAAATATCTAATGCTAATAGTAAAACTTTGAAATAGATATTGGTATCTGTGTTTTATTTATGAGAAAACCGTGGCTTGGAAAGATCAAATAACTCTTCCAAAGTAACACGATGACTAAAACTGTAACTTCTGAATTCATGTCCCTTGCTCTACACTATGTAAGTGAAAGCACATCCCAAAATGTCTACCATATAGCAGTCACCAGCAAGAGACGTTGAATAGATCATAGCACTTATCACACTGTCTTATATTTATGGGCCTCTCTTCTATGCCAACTGTAAAACCCTTATAAAAAGGGATTCCAGTAGAGAACCCCACAGTCTTATGAGTAAAATCATGGGCTCTAGAGACAAACTGGCTAATACCAGAGTTCTTTCATTTCTTGTGAGATTTTTAGCAAATTTCTTAACCTCTCTGTGCCTCAGTTTCCTCATCCGTAATACGAGGATAATGATAGTACTTACATCATGGAGTTGCTGAGAGATTTGAGCAAGATCCAGAAAATCCAAAGAACTATGCTTGTCACATTGAAAAACTTCAATAAATATTACCTGAAAGGTATTATTTATTATATTTTATCCTCTTAGGATAGTGCCTGATACAACGCAAAAAGTCGATAAATATGATCAGAGTGATGAGTAAGATCCTCAGCCTGCAGATAATTTGACATTTCCTCAAATTTTTCCCATCAACTTTTAACACTACAGAAATATTTTACAAGTATTTCCGATTTTTTTTTAATCTGCAAATAAACTAAAACCTGATTAGCACCAGTGATCTTTGGGTGTCCTGTATCAGACATGATGGGGGAGGAAAAAAAAAATCATGTTATAGTAAAATGAAAATTAAACATGGTCTAAGAATCAGGAGATTTGGTTCCTAGAGCTGCCACTTTTTAACTGTGTGAGGCATTGACGTAAAATCAATAGAATTTGATGACTGTCTGAATGCGGGGATTGAAAAATAAAGAGAAATTAAGGATCATTCCCAGTTACGTGACCTTGGCCAAACCTGTTCATGCAATAGTCCTTGCTTTTCCCATCTATAAAACGGAATAGCATTGTCAGCTTTCTCACTGGGTTGTTCTTAACATCACTTCAAGAATAGCACCTGCTGGGAAGGACACAACATCACCATTTAAATTGAAGAAGCACCAACAGATGTTGCAGTGACCAAGAAGTCAGGCCTTTTATTTCATTTTGAGGACCTGGGACTTTATCCTAATGTGATAGGAAAGCACTCCAGGGCCAAATATAAGACAATTGCACTCTGTTTGCATATTAGAAATATTTCTTTGATTGTAGTGTGGATAAAGTTTGTGGAAAAGCAAAAGTATTAATAGTAAAACCAGTGAGTGGTTCATTGCAGAAATCTAGGCAAGAAATAACAAGAGATTGGACTGGGGTTTTAGCCTTGAGAAAGAACACATAAATATGAAGCATACTTGAGAGCTAAAATCAATAGAACTTGGTGTCTGACTTAATGTGGGGATTGATGAATAAAGAGGAATTGAGGATAATTGTGTTATTCTGATTTATCCAACTGGGTGAAGGCAGTACCACATTAAAGGCGGAAAAACTAGAAGAAAATTGAAGTTAAAAATAATTGTTCTTTTCAGAAATTGAAACGACATAGAGAAGACTCTAATATGTTTACATATCATCATGTGGATTCACAGATTTTATTATAAGGCAGACATATGACTTTATAGAAATCATTATGGGATCTAATCTAGAAAATCAATGTGTAAAACTATAATCAATGAAATAAATGGCAAAGGAAGAATTTATCAAGTCCTTGTGGTCATTCATGTAAGAGGTACTATTGCAGGCCTCTGTGCTACAATGGTGAAGAAAAAAAGGTCCTTGTCCTTAGGAAGCCAATATTCTCAGGGAAAAAATATAATAAACAAACATAAGACATAAATAAACAAGAAAAATGTAGATAATGATGAGAACTCTTTGCAGCATTCTGATAAATTGATATGTCAGAAAGGAAAAGGGTGAGTCCTGTAGGGGCAGTAGAAAGAGAAGGCCTCTCTGATAGAAATGTGAGCTGAGACCTAAATAACAACAGGAGCTGGTGACCTTTACTGAACAAGAGAGAGAACATTCTAGGTAGAGGAAACAGCCAGTTCAAAGGCCCTGTGGCAGGAACAAGCTTATCTTATTTAGCCAACCAAAGCAATTGACAAAAAGAGTGGGGCAAGGAAAAGCAGGAGAAGTAGACAGGGCTGGTTCACACACGGCTTGTAAACTGGGGCCTGGAGCTGAATTTTCTTGTTAAGTGTGAAGGGAGGCTATAGAAGGGCTTACACCTGTTTGCATGTTTAAAAGTACCTTGGTTGCTATGGATAATGGATTTTAAGGTGCCACGAAGAAAATGCGGTTTTAAAACCAGCCCAATTTTCCAGCAAGTTAGATGCCCATAAAACTAATGCTTGAGAAATTTACATGAGATGCACCTACTGCATGTTGACCAACTCCTCCTCTTTACCAATTCTTAATTTCCATTTTCCTGCACGTGGTTACAATGAGACCCCCCCCCATTCAACCACCTGCCATCTGTTGACCAACTCCTCTTCTTTGCCCCTCCTGTTTTTCCTCCCAGCTATATAAACCCCTGGCCTTAATCTGGAGTGGGGGATGGGTTTGAGGTTTGGCTCCTGCCTCTTTGGCTGATGTCACCTGTGAAATAATAAAGACTTCTTCCCTGACAATGCTCGTTGTTTCAGTGATTGGCTTTCTTTCAGGTGAGCAATGGGACCTAGACTCACCTCCTGCTGTTTCGTAACATTTCCAGTGAGATATGTTTGGGGATTCATCATCAAAAATCTGCATTCTTTTTTTTTCTGCAAAGGGCTAGAATATATAACCCTTGATATAGCAAATAAAGGGTTTCTTCCAGGAGAAAGTTACAAGAAAAGAAAGAACACACGGTGCAGGGGTGGGAGAGACGATGCTCCACAGGGAAAGGATATCTATAGGAATTGAAGGAGGGCCCCTGGGGGATAAATGGAGAGAGGGCTACGTTCTCCACTAAGCAGAAGGCAGTAACAGAGAAACAGCAATCACAGGAGGAAAGAAAAAGAGAGAAAATCTACAAAGAGTATGTTTTAAGGGAAGGATATATTTATATTTGGTGTCATTTTGAAATATATTTTGATTTGTTAAGAAGTCTTGTTAATAAGGCTTTTATTTTAAATTATATGTACCCAGGGCTAGGTGTTGCAACACCAAGATCTTAACATTGTCAACCAGTTCTTGGCAACTGTGGCTTTAAGCAAAATGACATACAATGAAAACAATTTTGCTATAGGTTAATTGACCAAAATAAGAGGTTCCTATAGAATGTTTCTGGTCACAAAAACATCACCAAATTCTAAATAAAGAGCAAAACACTTCTAATACTAAACATTAAACAAATGTGACCTACACATACATTTCAGAAAGATTATTATTCCAGTTTAGGGTCTCAGATGGCTGAGGTCTGTCCAGAGTGATTAGGGCACGAGGCAGGAACCAGCCCTGGACAGGACACCATCCCACCACAGGACACACACACACCCCCACACTCACCCTGACTGGGACAATGTGGACATGCCAAGTCACCCAATGTGCACATCTCTGAGATGTGGGAAGACACTCATGCAAACATGGAGAGAAGGTGCAAGCTCCACACAGCGTGACCTCAGCAGGGAACTGATTTTTTTTTTTTCCCTTTCTCCTATCAACGTTATAATGCAAGGACGTTGAATAAAATGGCATTCTTTGAAGAACTGATGTACTGTAAAGACTCTGAAAGTCTTAATTTATCTCCGAAGAGTGAATATGGCAAGACTTTGTGCGAGATGAAGAAAGACAGAAAAAGATGCATCATAGGCTTTGCTGGGCAATGGAGCACACAGGCAGGATGCTTGGAAGAAAGAGGTGAAAGATGCACAAAGGAGGACTATGTCAGCTTTTTAACAATGAAGGAGACAGAAGACACAGACCTTGGAAAGCCAATGTTGTGCAAAATGCCCAGAAAAGGAAAAGAATTTTTTTTTTACTTTATTAAGTTTCAGGATAAATGTGCAGGACGTGCAGGTTTGTAACATAGATAAATGTGTCCCATGGTGGTTTTCTGCACCTATCAACCCATCACCTAGATATTAAGCCCATTATGCATTAACTACTCATCCTGATGCTCTTCCTCACCCCACACACCTGCTCCACCCACCCCAACAGACCCTAGTGTGTGTTGTTTCTCTCCCTGTGTCCACGTGTTCTCATTGTTCAGCTCCCTCTTCTAAATGAGGACATGCGGTGTTTGGTTTTCTGTTCCTGGGTTAGTTTGCTGAGGATAATGGCTAAGGAAAGGAAGAATTAATTAGGAGGGTCATTTTGAGAAAGGGTTAATAATATTTAGTTTTTTAAAAACCCTAAATACAGAAGAAATGATACACTCAGAGAAAAATAGCCAAAGACTCGAGATTATGGGAAAAGAAAGAGTCTGAGTAACTGAAAGCAGAGAAGTGTCACTGGATTCTGGAGTACAAAGGCAGCTATGAATGCAGATTCTGCTTCTTTTTCACTGTGTGAGGAGAAGCTCTTTTACCTTTTTTAAGGTTCAATTTCTTTATCTGTAGTTAGGGATGATGGGAAGAGAAAATGACAATATGTATATGATAATGTTTTACAAACTCTAAGAAATAACAAGTGGAGAACCAAATTATTCAAAAGAACATTTGAGTAACGGAAAGGTTTGCACACACATATACCTACATACATGAACACACACAGAGACACATTTTAAAGATCACTCCAGCTGCTGGGTGGAAAATGGTTTGAACAGGAAACGAGTAGAACTAAGGAGACCAGTTAAAAGGCTGCTAAAATCAGTGGAGCAGAGTAGACAGCCTAGACTCAGATCCACTGCATATATGAAAATCTGATAAATGACTGAGTGGATGTTGTATATCAGTGAGAAAAGGAGGAACTATTCAATAAATGGTGCTGGAACAATTAGTTATTTCTATGGACAAAACATAAGTGTTGAACCTCATACCATATACAAAAATTGACCTGAAAAGCAATATTTAAAACTTCAAAAGTTATAAAGAAAAGAATTCTCATTTTTCAGAAAGGCTTTTTAAATGATTCACAATGTGTGAATCTCTGGAAAAAAGAAATTCTAAATTTGACTATTCAAAATATAAACGTTAGTTCATCAAAAGAATCCTCAGAGAGAAAGACAAATCACAAACTTGGATAAGATACACATACATGCTCTTGATCTACCAGCCCTCCAAAAATTACTACCTTGTAATCTGTTAATTATGCCCTTGCTTTTCCTTATAGTTGAATCACACATTTTTGCATCTTTACATAACGTATTATAGTTTTGCTTGGTTTGAAATGTGAACAAATGGAGTCCTAATATGCTCTTAGGGGCTATTAAAATCATAGTATTATGGTTCGGCTGGATTCATGTTGATTTAGGTAGCTACGTCATTTTCACAGTTGTATTGTATTTCATTGAATAAACATACAACAATGTAGTTATATTTCTCCTGTTGATCACCATTTGAGTGGCTTCAAGGTTTATGCTCTTAAAACCAATGTCATTGTGAACATTCTTGTACATGCCTCCAAGCGTTCATGGGCAAGATTTTTTTACAGCAGGGGTTGGCAAACATTTTCTGTAAAGAGACAGATTTGACTATTTTTGGCTTTGCAGGCAATATGGTGTTTGTTACAATTATTCAACTCTGCCATTGTAGCATGAAAGCAGCTATAGATAATATATTACAATAAAACTTTGATTATATAAACAGACAGCGGATTTGATTTGGTTCATGGGCTGTGTTCAACCCCTGTTGTAGATAGGAATTATAAAAAATATTAATACAGTCATGCACTGCAGAGCAACATTTCGGACAATGACAGACCACGTATAAAACAGTGGTTCTATAAGATTATAAAGGAGTTGAAAAATTCCTATCATCTAGTGATTTGTGTTCTAATTGCCTACGGTACTCGATACAGGCACACGTTTTACGGGTTTGTAGCCTGGGAGCAATAGGCTATACCACCTAGCGTAGGGGTGTAGTGAGCTATACCATCCAGGTTTGTGTAAGTACTGTATATTCTATGATGTTCGCACCATAAGAAAATAGCCTAATGGCACATTTCTCAGAATGTATCCCCATTATTAAATGACATGGGACTGTACTGAGGAAAAGAGCAACTATGTCATTATGCATTACATTAACACTAAACATAATTATGATTGCACTTTGAAATATTTACATTTCAAAACCATACAAAACTATAAAATATTATCATATGATATAGACATACAAACATGCATGGTAGAATTGCAGAGAAAGCAAGGGGATAATTAGCAAAATGCAGTATAGTGTGGGGATTTTTCAGGGGGAGAAGCAGGGGGCAGATGAAATCACAGACGGTGATGTTCTTCAAATATAACGGTAATGTTCTAAACCTTAAACTTGTTGATGGATAAAGGGATGTAATTTTATTATTCTTCTTTAAACAATACATCTAAGTTCTCTAGCTAGATTCTTCTATTATATGTAATAGATTATGTATATGTGTGTAATTTTTATTTTTTTTTCACAATAATTTTGTTTTTTGTTCATCACCTGGTCCGGGTGACGGTGGCTTGGTCTAAGCTAATGGAAACTAAGACATAGGGTCTATTTGTAATTTATTTTGAGGACAGAAGTGGCAGATCTTAGTGATTATTTGCATGTGGGTTTTGTGTGGAGGTGGAGGAGGCGTCAATGGCGTCAGTACTGGGTAGACACAGCATTCTTTTGTGATAGAAGGATTTGGGTAAGGTGAGGTGAGATGAGAGAGTTTAATCTTGAGGAAAGTTTTGGTGCCCAGGACATATCTCAGAGGAGATGGCTTTAGGTAGCTGAGTGATGGATCTCATTCAGAAGAGAGACTCAGGCTGGAGAATTCAGTAGGGAATTGTCAGCATGCAGATGGTATTCTACGCCATGGGAGTGAGATAAGCTGGCACTGAGCACTGAGGAAGGCAGTACTGTATTAGTCCGTTCTCATGCTACTAATAAAGACAAAACCAAGACTGGGTAATTTATAAAGGAAAGAGTTTTAACGAAGTCACAGTTCCACATGGCTGGGGAGGCCTCACAATCATGGCGGAAAATGAAGGAAGAGCAAAGGGATGTCTTACGTGGCAGCAGGCAAGAGAGAGCATGTGCAGGGGAACTTCTGTTTATTAAACCATCAGATCTCAAGAGACTTATTCATTATCACAAGACAAGCATGGGAAAGACCCAACTCCATGATACACTTATCTCCCACTGGGTCCCTCCCATGACATGTGGGAATGATGGGAGCTACAATTCAAGATGAGATTTGGGTGGGGACACAGCCAAACCATATCAAGTATGTCTAGCGGGAGAGTGCTTAGGTCTCAGAGTCAAATCCTTACTCTGCCCTCTACTTGCCAAAATGACTTGGGAAAGTTACCAAATCCTCTCTCACTTAAGTCCTTTATTATATGAAGACAATCCAAGTAAGGTACATTGCATTATTGTAGCACATAGTGGGTGATTGATAAAAGGTAGCTTTTAGCCCACAGTATTATATCATCCAAGGTCTCAGAAAATGGCCCAGTGAATGAGCATGGAGACATAAGAAAGGTTTGCTATTTCACACCCTCATTCAATCCTGCCCTCTTCATTCATCCTGAAGAGAAATATCCACCCTTCTGCCCAAAACTGTGTCTTTTATTCCCAGCCTCAGCCAAGGCGAGGGCAGTGGTGAGAGATCAAGGAAGGAAGAAGAAGGGAGGGAATGCTGGCTCACCAGATGATACTGCATTTTAACACAACATAAATCTTACTGAACTCGTTTCCTGCCCATTAGCATCACATCCTGCTCTTTCTCTAAGTAGTCTGCCCGAGTCCCTAACTGTATCTGGACCATGCATAAACTTCATTTTCCTTCCTCTTTTCTTTGCTTTTCATTGAGTTCATCCACCCACAGCATTTTCCCTCGATGAAAGCCACCATGCTCATCTAGAAAGACATTAAGCTCTCAGTTCTGTCTGTCACTGGGAAACATTTTCAGATATTTGGTATGAAGATTGCTGAAGAAAAACAAATTGTGTTCTCTCCTACCTGCCAGAGAAGCTGCTACTACACCAAATTTAATGAAAGATTGCCATCAGGTGTCTAAATGCTTAAGCTACCCAAAGGTCGAGGCTGCCTCATCCACTGTTATACAACCTAACGCACATCACAGACTCATAGAGCCAAAGAATATAGTGTAAATAACACATACTGTCTCATGCAGATTTTTATGCATTTTTTAAAATTGTATATGGTTTAAATTATTTTCTATTAGAAAATATGAAGTAAAAAACTCACATCTTTTGTAATTTACTGCTATGTGTTGTTATAGCCTCCAAAATTTAAATAGTTTTTCTAAAACTTATTGATAGAAATAATATCTTTAATTGCAAATATATTAACCAAAAATATCATTTCTTTAGTGTGAAAGTGAAATGATATAAAACATTAAAGCCGTTTCGACTTTTAAAAAATTGCAAAAATTATACTTGTTTCAAATGTACTACTCTATTCATTTATTTAGCCACTATTTGATGAGCATCTATTAAGTGCTAGAGACTTTGCTAGACTCCAGCAAGAAGCAGTTTAAGGAGGTAGACACAGTCCCTACACTCTTGGAGTTTGCATTATAATTCAGAGTTGAAGGAGAAAGGCTGACAGCAAACAAAAAAATGAAATAAAATAACACAGTTACAGAGCATGAGATGTGCTTTGAAGGAAAATCAACAGGGTAGAGATTGAAAGGACCTAGGTGGCAGAGTCTTGGGGAAATGCAGCGACCCCTCTGAAAAAGTGATATGGGCACTAATGCCAGAAGGACGGAAATAAGCCTTCAAGGGATGATCTGGAAGGAAGCATCTTCCAGGGAGTAGGGTTGACAAATGCAAAAGGACTGGCTGGTAAAAGCCTGCCATGTTTACAAATCACAAAGCAAGCCAGTCACTATCTCAAAGAGGTATCTGCAACCCTATGTTACACTGCAGCATTACTCACAATAGCCAAAATAGAGAAACATGCTCAATGTCTTGTCAACAGATGAATGGATAAAGAAAATGTGGCACACACACACACAGTGGAATAGCATTCAGCCTTTAAAAAGAAGGGAAATCCTGCCATTTGTGACAACATGGATGAATTTTAAGGTTATTATACTAAGTGAAGTAAGTTAGTCAGAGAAAGACAAATGCTGTGTGATCTCACAAACAGACATTTCTCAAAAGAAGACATACATGCAGGCGACAATCATAAAAAAAGTTCAACATCACTAATCAGTAGAAAAATGCAAATCAAAAGCACAGTGAGATACCATCTCACCCCAGTCAAAATTGTTGTTATTAAAAAGTCAAGAAATAACGGATGTTGGCGAGGTTGGAGAGAAAAACGAATGCTTATACCGTGTTGGTGGGAGTGTAACTTAGTTCAACCATTGTGAAAGGCAGTGTGGTGATTCTTCAAAGACCTGAAGACAGAACTACCATTTGACCCAGCAATCTCGTTACTGGGTGTATACCCAAAGGAATATAAATCAGTATATTCTAAAGACCCATGTGGCCAGTCGTGGTGACTTACACCTGTAATCCCAGCACTTTGGGAGGCCAAAGTGGGTGAATCAGCTAAGGTTATCAGTTCAAGACCAGCCTGGCCAACATGGTGAAATGCCATCTCTACTAAAATACAAAAATCAGCCAGACATGGTGGTGCATACCTATAATCCCAGCTACTCAGGAGGCTGAGGCAGGAGAATCGCTTGAACCCGGGAGGCAGAGATTGCAGTGAGATGAGATTGCACCACTGCACTCTGGCCTCTAGACAGAGAGAGACTCCATCTCAAAAAAAGACAAAGAACAAAAAAGACCCATGCTGGTGTATGTTCATTGCAGCACTATTCACAATAGCAAAGACATGGTATGAACTCAAATGCCACCAATGATAGACTGGATAAAGAAAATGTGGTACCTATATATCATGGAATACTATGTAGCCTTAAAAAGAACTGAGATCATGTCCTTTGCAGGGACATGAAAGGAGCTGGAAGCCATTACCCTTAGCAAACTAACACAGGAACAGAAAACCAAATACCGCATGTTCTCACTTATAAGTGGGAGCTAAATGATGAGAACACATGGACACATAGAGAGGAGCAACAAACACAGGGGCATAGTGGAGGGTGGAGGGTGGGAGGAGGAGGAGGACGATCAGGAAAAATAACTAATGGGCACTAGACTTAAGAGCTGGGTGATGAAATAATCTGTACAATCAACCTCCATGACACAGTTTACCTATGTAACAAACCTGCACATGTACCCCTGAGATAAAAATAAAAGTTAAAAAAAATTGAACTCACAGAGATAGAGTAAAATGGTGGTTGCCAGAGACTGTGACTTGGGGGGAATGTGGAGATGTTGGTCAAAATATACAGACTTGTAATTACAAGATGAAGAAGTTCTGGAGACCTCATGTACAGCATGGTGACTATAGTTAGTAATAATGTACTATATAATTAAGATTTGCTAAGAGAGTAAATATTACGGATTCTCAACACACACACACACACACACACACACACACACACACACACGCACACCCCACAGGTATCTATGTGAGGTGATGGATATGTTAATTCTACAACTGGAAAAAATGGCCTGACCCACTCGTGTTTTTGTACAAATGTGATTACAACTAGACATGACTTGTGGTGCATTAATTAGCTGGGGGCATGTTTATCTCCTCCATAAAAGGGTGGTGAGCTACCACATGCTCTGCATGTAACAGACATTCATTAAATGCTTGCAGACCACACTGCATGGCATTGCTTTCTCTTGTAGTTGATCAGTTTTCTTTTTAGAGATATTTTTGTTGGAAATCTTCGACAAAGACAAATGGCATTATCAAAATCATGATGAAGACAATGTGATGGATCAAGTTGTCAAACTCTGCAGCTTCTTTTATATATGAAGTATTGACCAGCTGTGTGATTGTAGAAAAATAAAGTATTATCCATTGGACAAGTGCTTGGACTTGACAACCTTTACGCTCCCTTCCACCCCGACACATCATGACACAATCTTTGGTTGAATTTGTATAGTTACTTAACTGTTAATCCCTTTCATCCCTCACCCTATAAACAATACTTCATTACACAATTCTTAAAAATCCATTGCAATGAATAATGATCCAAAGAGTTAGTCCATGAATAAAGGTGTCCAATGTTCAAATGGGTTTGATTAAAGCTAAATTCCAAATTATTCCTTTGAAGATGACAATGATGTCAACATATTAACAGCTCTGAAATATCTAGTAGCAAAGAAGCCTTTTAAAATGTGTTTTAACATTTCTCCCATTTTATTACAGAAAATTTCTATATATAAATATATATGCACACATACTTGAAGTATAAATTTATAAAACACATTTGCATATAAATGTACACACATATATTTACATATATCATAAAACACATGTGTTGTATTTAAATGCAGATAAATCGATAGACGAATATTGCAAACAGGCATTTCATCTCAAGAAACTAGCGTTCTGTGGAACCCACTTTAGGAAAGGCTGACCACTGCATTCAGTGAGTCTAATAAAAGGAGTATGTTTTATTAGAAGTAACCATTTATATTTCTTTTGTACCACTATATACTTGTATTTTTCCCACTCCCCACACACATGGATTACAGGGAGTAATATAAAACTCATTTCTCCCCCTATTTCCTCCCTAAAGACATAACAGCAGCAAGAGTATTGAATCTTTGAAGATATGGTAAAACTAGTAATTGTATTTTCGAGGTGTAATTGTTAGCAGTTTAGGTAACAGATTCTCACAATATTTGCTCAGCAGATATTGTCTGCAATTTTGAGAGAGCTCTATCTTCAATCTCTGATTCACGAGGATTTTGAAAATAATGATTATGATGGGCAGTTTTTGGGTCAATTTGGCTAGGCTGTAGCCCCTAGTTATTCAATCAAACAGTAATCTGGGTGTTGCTGTGAAAGTGTTTTGTAGATGGGATGAAACTTCATGATAACTTGACTTTAAGTAAGAGAATTGATCCTAGATAATCTAGGTAAGCATGATTGAAGCCACTGAAAGGTCTTCAGAGCAGCTGAGACTCCCCAGTTGAAGAAGAAATCTCATCTGTGAACAGCAGCTTCCACTTGAGTCCATGAACTTCAGCCAGCCCTTCCTGACAACCTGCCCTATAGATATGAGACTTGCCTCTATAGTCCTCACAGTTGTGTAAGCCAATTCCTTAATAAATCTCTTTATATGTGTCTCCCAGTGGTTCTGCTTCTATGGGTGAAACCTGACTGATGCAATGATGATATGTTAACTGTGACTAGCATCCTGCACTTCTCCCCTGACCCCTTTTGATCAGGAGCCTCTTAAGGGCAGGGAACAAATCTCATTCATCTCAATGGCCCCAGTACCCATAGGGCTTGGCAGAGTTGAGCTCAGTAAATGTGAACTGAATGAAATAATTGATCAATACAGGCTGAACCTATGGCAATGACACATTTAAATTAGCTCTTTGGTGCTTCATTGTAACAGAGGCACCCACTGAGGTTATACTTTTTATGGTTTCATTGATAAAGGAGAAGAATTTTATTTTTTCTCTATCATTCTACAGAATAAAAGTATAAAAGTACAATAAACATAAGACTCGGCTAATTATTAGGGAAATTACGTGAAGCAAACACTGCAAACAAAATCATTTCAAGGGTAATAACACTATGGTATTTTATATAATCATAGAATTTTATAACAAAACGGTTTCTTCCCAGTCTTATGATACAGACTCATAAGTTTGCAAATGAGGAGACTGATGTTTTCTTAGGGTAATTTTATCACACTCTAAAATGCAGGTATATCATAAGGCAAAACTTAGAGTCCCAAGGGGGCTGTATTGGTAAGGAAAAAAATAAGCATAATTTTCATTGAGGGTATATATGATAGATGTTGCATTGAATCATTTGCATTCCCAAAAAAACATGTTCCTCTCTCAAAATAGGTCAAGTGATTATGATGAAGTGAAATAAGCACTATGAATGTGCAGAGAATGTGTATCCATGGGAGTGGAAGGGGGAGATAAATAAACGCCTCTTGTTCAAGAGAAGATAAATGAGGAAAATAACTCACAGTCGAGTTCTACTATATGCCAGGCTAGGTAATATAGAGAGATACTGAAGTAAGTTATACATATCTTATCTCATTTAATCTTTACAACCCTGTGAGATAGGTTTTGTTCTGGATATTTTACAGAGGAGGCTCAGGTAGGCTAAGTAATTGGGTCAATAACAAGTTAATCAAGAAACTAGAATTTGAATCCAGAGCCAACTTCAGGCTTGATGCTGTTTCTCACTATATAAATGGTTCCATTGCATTTTTGTCATGCTTTACACTGGATAAGCTCTTTAACATATGTTTGGGTTTAGGACGGTGAACAACCACACCTGTCTTCTACACATATCTCTTGATAAATGCACAGAAAAATTAGATAGAAGGCAAAGTATCCCCCTTATTATAGGTAAAAGTGAAAGAGAAAAGCTGGCTTCAAGGTGCAGGCATATTACAGCTTTCTAATACAACCCTGAAAGGCACACCCTGGTAAGACCCACTTGAAGGAGATCAGGCACCATTATTCAGAGCTTTTAAGCCACATGTTATTTTTTTCTTTATTAGTATAAAAAGTCCAAATTTCTGCCTATTTTTGGAAACTGAGATTAGATACTGACCCACATGTGCCTAACTATATGGAAGACTGAAGCAGAAAATCTAAGCTGCAGGTAGCTAGATCCAAAGGAGAAACTGAAATGGATTTAGCCCATGCATGTTCAGTATTCTCTTTCCAATCGCATCAATTAGAAAAAGCACATTTTTCCAAATGAAGAGAAGTGAGAGAGTGTTGGAGAATTACCAAAAGTATATCTTCCAAAATTTCTACCCTGGAACGTGTAGTGGAACCCCACCCACTAGCACACCCTCATGAACCCAGCTAATTACAGAAATTTGTAGAGTGAAAATTGGGGCCTTTAAAAATATTTTTCAGCTAGGACAATCAGAATGTAGGTACCTTCCTGGATAGAGTTAGAGGAGGAGTGAAAGATCAGCATTTTATTTGGGGCAATCTTACTCCCACTTGCATGCAGTGGTTCTCCCATCCCACTGCCTCTTTGGAAGAGCTGGAGGGCACCTGAGCTTTTTCCTACAGAAGCCTCTGAAATGGATCAAGATAGAGCCAAAGCCACATTCTATCCCAGGTTGCAGATTCATTTCCTAGTCTATTTCCTATTCAAAATTTTCTCCACTGAAGTATTCTACATGACTTACCAGACGCGTACAAATGTATGCATTTCTGAGGGATACTGTAACAAATTATTCCAAACTTCTGGCTTAACACAACAGAAATTTATTGTCTGGAGGATAGGAATCTGCAATTAAGGTGTTGGCAGGGCCATGCGCCCTGTGAAACCTATAGAGAAGAACCCTTTCTAGCTTCTAACTTCTGACATTTGCTGGCAATCCTTGAGGTTTCTTGCTTATTAAGGTATCACTCCAATCTGCTCCATAGTACATGGCTGTCTTCTCCCTTTATGTGCCTGTGTCTGTGTCTGCATCTGCGTCTGCACCTGTGTCCGTGTCTTCAAATAGTGATGTCTTGTCTATAGTCAGTCTTTCTTATTTTCTTGTTCTTTTAAGGACACCAGTCATATTAGAGTAAGGGCCAACCCTACCACATAATGACTTCCTCTTAGCTTAACTAATTACCTCTGCAATAACTATTTCCAAATTAGGTCACAATCTCAGATAAGAACTAAGAGAAAATATTCAGCACACATTTGGGGGGAGGGGAGGACACAATTCAACCCACAACACAATGTCTGTGTGTTTAACCTGTAACACAACCCATAACTACACAAAGGTACTAAAACAATACATTAGTAGCTAAATTTATGCTCCAGATTTATAAACTTAAACAATTAAACCTTTACATTGCTGGAGAAAAATTAAAATCCAAAGATTAAATCCTCATTTCTTTTTAAGTTAGTGTTCAAAGACACTACAGTCTAAACTAATTCTGAAATTAAGGTTCTAAATTTATTCTTTCCAATGTTTCATTCCTCTGCATCTCAGTCAGATGTATTTATCTCTAATGCTTTCCTCCAGAAGCTGAATACTCTGGAATGGAGGTGATTCCTTCAGGAATTAGTTCAGTACAAATTCTCCTTTGTACCCTTTTTTCTCAGATGTCCAGTCAATTGGATATATAGATTATTATCGCAATATTTCCACAGCCACAAAACATAGAGAACAGGCCAGCCCCCTGTCCCAAGAGCAAAATTATACTCCCCTAATCCAGCACTGAGTGCAATCCAGACTCAGTGATATCCAAGGGAATGAGCAATGCTTGTGACATGGTAAACTGGTTACTTCCAGTTTTGATGTTTACCAGCAAGTCCACCCTAGCATTGTAGGACCTGGGACAATAGTATAAATGGAACCCCTCACCCCATTGTCCAAATATTTAAAGGATCACTTGAGGCCAGGTCTACAAGACCAGCCTATATGTGGTTCCTCAGAAATGGAAAGGTGGCAGGGGGAAGGCACGAAAGGGGGGAGGAAGGAAGGAAAGGACAGAGAGAAAGTGGAAGGAGAGGAAGAGAAAGGAGAGGAATAATGATAGTAACAATAATAATTCAGGGGCAGCCAATCTATTGTTCTTTAAAACTGGAAGACAACTTAAAGTCTCACATCTAAAATATTAGTTTTTCTGTGTTCCAGTGGAACTTACTCACCCTCTACATTTTCAAGTTCTATTCTGAAGTCTTAGGTGAAAGTACAATAAAAGCAAACAACAATAAATATATTATTACACATATTGACAGGTTAGAAACTCAGCATCTTGCAGCTCTGCTTACTTTGAAACAAGGCTTAACTTGAAATTAAAATACTGCTTTTTTTATAATCTAGCTGCTGTCTCAATTAAGCCTATGAGGTCCAAGTCAGCTTTAGAAGTCCATTCACTCAATTCCATGTTGATGAGGCTCTGAAAAGCCCGTGTGAGTTTAAACAACAAAACAACAATTACAAAGCTACACAATGAAAAACCTTTGCTTATTGTTCTCTCTGGTTCCTACTGTCACTGAAAAGGGTGAAATCTTTTCAAACGAGTTGATGGGTGCAGCACACCAACATGGCACAAGTATACATATGTAACAAACCTACACATTATGCACATGTACCCTAGAACTTAAAGTATAATAAAAAAAATTAAAAACAAAAAGATTTAAGATAAGTTGAAGGAAGGGTTAATGTTGTCCACCTACAAGATAGCATTATTACCTTTATTTTACAATGAGAAAACCACAGGAATTTACCTCCTATGCTGAGCACACATGGATTGTACTTAGGATGAGCAAAGACCTACTACGGTACCTTGGGCTATAAAAAAGGGATTATTTCTGCCCTCAAAGATTACATTATTATCTTTTGGGAGGGAGAACAGTTCTAAATGATGGTCCATTTGGTCCTTCTTTATTCTGTGCATCTATGAGTCTATAAGTTAGCAGTTTCTATGAACCAAGACAATTAAAAGTAGGTTACACAGGAAAGTTACTTAGAGTAAGAGAAGACATTCAAGTGAAACAATGGAAAAGATTTCAGGGAGGAAGTGACATTTGCATTATGGCAGGGATAGGTTGAAGTTTACACACTTTGACTCATGTAACTATTTTTATATAAAAATAGTTGAGTTGAGTAGTTCAACTCAAATCGTTCATGAGTTTTAATTCCTACCTTTCAGGGGTCAACAGACTCAATTACACCATTTTGGTGTTGTTCCATCACTTTTTATTTAAACTTAATCTCTTACAGTTTTTCTATTTTTTTGTCTGAACAGATTTCCACCGTGTTTTGTTTTGTTGTTTGTTTGATTTCTTTGTTTTCAGCACCTCTGCCCACTCTTTTTTTTTTTTTTTCTTTCTCCCCTTAAACCTGATCTGAAGTCCCACGGGGATCCTGTCTGCCTCCTGGTATTAGCAGGGGGAGCAGTTGTCAGGTCTGTTTTCCCCTCAGGCCTCACTGGACTCCATTATGGTCTATTTCACTAGGTCACATGATATCTTGCCCCAGAATTCCCTTGGCTGTGGCTGGATATAACTGGATATAGCACCAACATGCACTACTGTGGCCTCTGGCCCCTTCTGTAGCTGATAGTCAGAACACCCACTCTGTGGTGTCTTCATTCCCAGCCCAAGCCCTTCCTAATCAATAGGTCTTCTCAGCATTTCCCAACAACCTAAGGGGGCCTGGGAATTGTATATTGCTGTCTCCAGACCTCACTGAAATTTGAGGGGCTATATGAAGCTGCCTTAATTCCTATCCCATATACCTTTTCCTAAGTCACAACCATGGTACTAGCCCTAAGCAGGGAGCCAAAACACACATTGTGAACTCATGCCTGCAGTCCTCTTTCTTTGTCTCCCCCCAACCTTATTCCTTTCTCTCCCTTTTCTCCTCTCTCCACTTCCTCCCCTCCTCTCTGCCCTTCCTCCCCTTCCTTCTCTCTCCTCCTCTCCCCACCATCTTTGTCTCTCCTGTCTTTCCCCAGCCCTTCTTCCTCTCTTGTGCTTCCTCTTTCTCTCTCTGGTCTGAACAACCTTGAAGCTTAGAGGGCTTTACTATTCTTCCTGGCTTACAAAAGCTTCCCCTAGGTCATCTGTTACAGCCTGCCTTCTGTACAATCTACAGCTTCCCTGACGTTTGACAGAGGGGCTTACCTCATTATATAGTAAAACCCATCTTTGGAAACAGAAGCAAAAAGTCATTTTCTCTGTCAGTATAGCCAGGCTTCTGGAAATATTGACCCTCATTGGTGGCAGGAAGGACCAGGAGAACAAATAAAGTTTTTATAGTTGTATGACTATTTGAGGATGTGCAGAGTTTAGGGAGCTTGGAATTAGGTGGGCTTCCATGGATGACTGAACTAACAGGCTCAGCTGGGATGATAATTAGTTGTACAAAAAATGCATTTTCATTCCAGTTAAGGCTCATCTCAAAGTGGGAAGAGCTTCGGTGTGTTGACTTTTGGAACACTGGTAAATGGATAGTCACCTTTATTGTGCTTCTTAGACACTACTTACGGCCAGGACTTTAAAATGTAAAGGACAGAAATCCCATTCAACCCAGCAATCCCATCACTGGGTATATAGCCAAAGGAATATAAATCATTCTATTATAAAGACACATGCATGCATACATTCATTGCAGCACTATTCACAATAGTAAAGACATGGAATCAACCTAAATGCTCATCAATTATAGACTGGATAAAGAAAATGTAGTACATATATAGCATGGAATACTATACAGCCATAAAAAAGAATGAGATCATGTCCTTTGCAGGGACATGGGTGGAGCTTGAGGCTAATATCCTTAGCAAACTAACGCAGGAACAGAAAACCAAATACCACATGTTCTTCCTTATAAGTGGGAGCTAGATGATGAGAACACATGGACACACAGAGGAAAACAATACACACTGAGATCTTTCAGAGGATGGAGGGTGGGAGGAGAGAGGGGATTGGGAAGAACAACTAATGGGTACTAGGATTAATACCTCGGTGATGAAATAATCGGTACAAAAAACCACAACACAAATTTACCTGTGTGAAAAATTTGCACTTGTACCCCTGAACATAAAATAAGCGTTAAAACAAAAGTTCCACCAGACTATAGACCACTGGTGTTTGAGGTTTAGGTCTTTATCTATTAGTTATAGTCATAAGAAATTGATGTTGCGGCCAGGCGCAGTCGCTCACACCTGCAATTCCAGCACTTTGGGAGGCCAAGGTGAGCAGATCACCTGAGGTCAGGAGTTCAAGACCAGTGTGACCAACATGATGAAATCCTGTCTCTACAAAAAATGCAAAATTAGCTAGGCATGGTGGTGCATGCCTGTAATCTCAGCTACTCTGGATGCTGAGGCAGGAGAATCGCTTGTACTCGGGAGGCGGAGGTTGCAGTGAGCCGAGATCATGCCACTGCACTCCAGCCTGAGCAACAAGAAATAAACTCTGTCTCAACAACAGCAACAACAACAACAAAGAAATTGATGTTGCATTTGCTGCCTAAATCTCTAGAACTATTCATCTCTTTTGAGCTACCTGTACATAGAGTCAGTGAGATGACCATGAAGGGGCTACTTGCTCCTTCCATGCAGCTTCTATACAGGTTCTGAAAGTCACCAGTCCCCTCCGCTCCTGTTCCCAATCACCACATGCTTCATGTTGGCTCTGGACTGGTCTTTCAAAATGTCTTCAAGTCAGACCATACCATTAAAGGACTTATTCGAGGCAAAAAGAACAAGAGCAACATCACTGGGTACACAGTATATGGAGTGGAAGAGAAAGGATAGCATATCCTAGAGTTAGATTTAAATTTAAGCTTAGATCATACTATGAAGGGCCTTGATTGTAGAATCTTTTCAATGGACAAGGAGGGACTATTAAGGCATTTACATTTGTGAGTAAATGTTAGTGAACCAAGGCTAGGAAAAAAAAGCAACAACCTGAAACTATCCTTTGTAGGAGTTCAGAATAGATGTGACTTTGGGCGGAAAAAAAATCATAATTTACAGATGCAATATGTAAACAAAGGGGCATTTCATCCTAGAAAAGTGCCTCCTTTGCAAAACCAGAACCAGTAACTTTTACCCAAAGACCATAGAATTCTCTCCAGTAAAAATGGTTATTTATATCATTAGACCATAGACATAGTCTTGGGAAGTACAAAATACATCAAACAAATTTTTAAAAGACCATTAGATACAAGTCACTCACAAATTTCCCCTAGCTGATTACATCAAAATATATTCAAGTTAGGCTCACACAAGTTACGGTGTGCCAGCCTAGTTTGACTTCTGAATGGTCACAACTGAGATGTGCTTTAAAGATAGGTTTTTACAACAGGTGCTGGAGAGGATGTGGAGAAATAGGAATGCTTTTACACTGTTGGTGGGAGTGTAAATTAGTCCAACCATTGTGGAAGACAGTGTGGCGATTCCTCCAGGGTCTAGAATAAGAAATACCATTTGACCCAGCCATCCCACTACCGGGTATATACCCAAAGAATTATAAATCATTCTACTATAAAGACACATGCACACATATGTTTATTGCAGCACTGTTCACAACAGCAAAGACTTGGAACAAACCCAAATGCCCATCAACGATAGACTGGATAAAGAAGATGTGACACATACACACCATGGAATTCTATGCCATAAGAAAGGATAAGGGACATGGATGAAGGTGGAAACCATCATTCTCAGCAAATTAACACAAGAACAGAACAGACTAACACAAGAACAGAAAACCAAACAACACATGTTCTCACTCACAGGTAGGAGTTGAACAAACATGGACATAGGGAGGGGAACATCACACACTGGGGTCTATCGGGGGTTGGGGGGCTACGGGAGGGATAACATTAGGAGAAATACTTAATGAGGAAATACCTAAGAAGGAACACCTGGAAGGCCACATCAGATGCAGGTGTGGATGTCAATAAAGCAAACAGATCCCTGGTGATCCTCTTCTGAGAGAGCCGAACACCCTGTAGATATCCCAACGTGATTTAGAACATGAACACATTCTACATCTTTTCTACCAACTCATTAACCAGTAAGAACATACTAAGCAACTCCCCAACACACACTTACTTTTACTCATTATTCAAGGCTCGACTCAACAGTTACTCTTTGGCTTGTTTCCCAAAGCTGCAGTGACTAATTAGCTTTCCAGAACAATCATGGCATGGTCCTTTGACCTTTATTATCAAAATTGCTCTAGCTGCAGACTCTGTCCTTGTTCTCAAAGTGTGGTACTCAAGCCAGTCAAGTGGATATCGTCAGTGAGGCTGTTAGAAATGCGGAATCTCAGGCCCCACACAGACCTACTGAGTTAGAATCTGCAGTGTGACAAGATGATTGAGCTATAACGCATACATTCAAGTTTGAGATGCAGTGCATATTGTCTTGTTCTTACGAAAGTACCTTGTGAAAAACAAATGCTCACATATTTGTAAATAAACATACTTTAAAAAAATTGTTTTGCTTTGGTTCAGTTGGGTTGTTGTTGTTTTTGAGAAAGGGTCTCACTCTGTCTCCCTGGATGGATTACAGTGATATAATTGTAGCTCACTGTAGCCTCCAGCTCCTGAGCTCAAGCAATCCTCCTGCGTCAGCTTCCCAAGTAGCTAGGATTGCAGGTGTGCCCCACCATCCCCAGCTAATATTTTATTTTTGTAGAGACAGCATCTTGTTATGTTGCCCAGGCTTGTCTAGAGTTCTTGCATTCGAGCAATGCCCTCAACTCAGCTTCCAAAAGTGCTGGGATTACAGGTTTCAGTCACTGGGTCAGGCCTAAACAGATAGTTATAAAATTTTGAAATATTAGCAATGTAATACTAAAAAATTATGCAAATGTTTCTATATTGAGGAACACCCTTTGCCTCTGAGTGGTAAAGACAAATGAGATAATTACATACAAAGCATTTATCCTAAGCAATAATATTTAAGCATTTGGAGTGGCTATCATATAGTCAGTTAATTAATGTTCATTAATATTATTATCTAGATCACTATGCCAATGTGTTTCTTTATCTGTATAGTTATGATCTCTGTGTCTTGGTCAAAGTATTCCAGTTTAATCTGGTAGAATTTCACTTTCATTATAGGGAAGAGAAGTGAAACAGTATCATAGAGCCATTATTTTAAAAAACAGTAAGAACATGATGCAGAAAGTGAGCTTTTTCTCCTGTAGCAAAATGACTGTGAGCTTCATTGTGAGGAATACAATTATTATGGCCATTTTATAGAATATTTCTTAAGTAGCTACTGGGTGTTTGGGAAAATTCAGAGCCCACTGAAAACATATGTTCTAGTCATCATAGTGCTATGAGAATAAAATTGTTCTGTTGTTTTGTTTTGTTTAGAGATCTTCCTTTAGCCAAAGTAAATTTCAATTTTCAGCCATTTCCTTGTAGTCTTACTTTTAAAAACTTCTTTAAAAGAAGGTATTCCAAAAAAGGAAAAAAAATCCTTTGTGTTGTAAAAAGTATTCACTTCCAATTTTTGAACTGATACTTGAAGTAAGGGCCTATGAAAAGATGAAGTACATAGTTTAATTGTCCTTTTATCAGATTGGGGGTGAGGGCGTATGATAAGATTCCCTTTAGCAGCCTGTTGACTCTTTCAACCTTGCCTCTTGAAACGTTTCTGAACATAGGAGCTGATACTGCAGGTTTTATATTTATAATGATTAATTAATTCTGCACTAAGCAATGTTCTTGACTGCAAGAACAAAATCCACTTTAGAAAGCCTAAATGACAGCTTGCCTAAAATAATTAACACCCATACTGATAGAATTGAAATGTTCTTACTTGACTTTACACAGGCAGATTTCAGCAATTTAATTACTACTATTTCTAATTGTTCTAGAATTATAATAAAAATAAGGAGAGTTTGATAAAGCAACAGTGTAGATGAAAAAATGTCAAGCAAGGGATATAAAATAAGGAACTAACCTATTTGGGTGTATACACCTAAGATTATTACATACAATTCAGGCACAAACATGTATTTTGGTTGCTTGAGCTATGAACATAAAAATGGAAGTGGTTATTGTTCAGGATTTTTGGAAGATGCCGTTAGGTAACCACTGCTGCTCTCTGGAACTATTAAACATTCCAGTAAAGTATTACATAACTGTGGATTCTGAATGACAGATGTTTAGCATTTTCTTGAAACTCTTTAGTCCTTACTGTCAAATTTAACTATTATCTAGTCATCATGGGACTTAAAAATCTCCAAACTTAAGAGTTCTGACATCTGGTTCCAGTGACCAGTAAATAAAAGAGGAGGAAGCATATGATATAGTCTCTTGCCTTTTCTCATGAATTTCTGAGTAGAGTTCATAAAAATCACCTTACAAGTGGAAGCTCTCAACAAAAGCAAACTCAACGTAGCGCCTGTCAGATTACGTCTCTATAAAGTGACAGCTTTGCTGATAAAAGGCTTTGATGACATCCTCACAATTCTCGTTCTCCCATCTCCCTGTTTTGTATTCCCTAAATATCTGGTAAATGAATTCTAAATATTTACTTCTGTTCCATATGAAATCCTAACTACTTTAAAAAAAAATTACTTACAAAAATATAAAAAGAACCAAAGTCCTGTCCTGAGTGAATAAAACATTTTTTTTTTCTTTAACGGCAAAATAAGTTAGCAAGTACAGTTCAAAATTTCACTGACAGAATTAATTTCTGAAATCTTTGATCACATTTTTCCTTTTTGTTTTACAATCTTGACAATCTTGCTGTGGCTTCCAACTTCAATGCCTTCCACAGACTGGAGAAGCATTGAAATTGACAAAGCAATGGTCTAAAACTACACAATCCAATATGGTGCCACTGTCCACGTGTGAATTGTCAGCACTTGAAATGTGGCTAGTCTAGACTGACACATGCTGTAAGTGTAAAACACATACTGAATTGCAAGGACTAAGCACAAGAAAAGAAGGAATGTAAAGTAGCTCGTGAGTCATTTTTATATTGAACATATAATTAAGTGAAAATATTTTGGCTATATTGGGTTAAGTAAAATACATTATTAAAAGTAATTTCACTAGTTTCTTTTTACTTTATTTTAATATGGCTACTAGAAAATTTTAAATCACATACACAGCTCCTTTTTGGCTCACATCATTTTTCCATTAAATAATACTGGTCTGCAGAGGATTATATACTTAATAGTTTATGTAATACTCATGCCTGTGTGGAGAGGAGGCATTGAAATCTCAGAATTATGGATAGATCATTGATATAGTTTGGATCTGTGTCCCTGTGCAAATCTCACGTGGCATTGTAATACCAAATGTAGGAGTTGGGACCTGGTGGGAGTTGATTGGATCATGAGGGTGAGTTTCCCCCTTGGTACTGTGAGAGTTGGTTGTTTAAAAATGTGTAGCACCTCCTCCCACCATATCTCTTGCTCTTGCTCTGGCTGTGTAAGACATGCCTGTTTCCCCTTCATCTTCCCCAATGATTGTAAGTTTCCTAGGGCCTCCCCACAAGCCAAGTAGATGCCAGCATCTTCCTTTCTGTACAGTATGTGCAACCATGAGCCCATAAAACCTCTTTTCTTTGTAAATTACCTAGTCTCAGGTATTTCTGTCTATAGCAATGTGAGAATAGACTAATACATTCATCCTTCTGGGATGTTCTATAGATGAAAAGCAGAATAGTCACCTTACAAGGTTATTATAGACTATAAATAAATAAACTATTAAATATCAATGGGCGAAAGGTGCTAGCTGGCAATGTTGCAGGAAAAAGAACATACACATGTCTAGCTACGCAGAATAGTATCTTTGAACACATACTTTCCCAGCAGTATGGCTGTGGGTCAGTTAACTTTTATGCCTCAGTTTTTTTCACCCATAAAGTGAATGTCATAATCCAACCTTGCCAGGTTGCAGTCCTTAATCAAGAGAGGTCATTATTAATACATTATCAATCAATGTTTTTTGCTACCATTTTCTGCTTACCAGGTGCCAGAAATTGCTTAAGAACTTCAGATAGATTTTACATTTTAATCCTCACAACAAAAACAACAACAACAGTACTAATAACAGCTAAAGCCTGTAGAAATGTGACCAGGTGCTTAGTGAAGTGCTTATCTGTGTCATCTTATAACATTGCAATGAGGTAAGAAAATAGACACAAGGTATTATTAGACACACTCTATGAATGAGAAAACTCAGGCTCAGAGAAAAAAGAAACTGCCCAAAGTCACACAATTAGGAATATATCACGACAGAGTTGAGCATCATATTCATGGATTCAAAAGCCATTCATTCTCTTAGTCGCAAAGAGAAAAGTTCTCTTACATCTGTACCCTCCTTCCTTTCATGGCTTTGTTCCTTCCCATTTTCTTCCCACCCTATTCTCTCTCCCTTTATGTTTCCTTTTCTTTTATTCTCTCTTCTCTCCAGCCACTTTTAAGATGCCAGTGTATATATGCTAATATGATTATTTTCTCCCAGCAATGTCTACTTTGATGCGTTAACAGACTGTTTTTTAACTGTTGTTTGTTTTTCTAAGGATCTCAACCGTAATTGTCTCTGCCTGTGATGTTGTATTTGTACTTTCAGCTGTGAATTAAAATCTAGTGTGTTTCACTTCTAGTACTGCTCCTCTAGTATATTAATCAGTGGATCAGCACTGCCATGTAGATACTTCTTGTGAGTTACATTTGAGGAATGTCAGATGTCCAGGCAAAACAGTCATAATAGCACTTCTGGTGAATTCCTAACTGACAAATATATATATATCCCACATTATAAATCAAAGAATTCAGTACTAAACAGCACCTTGGAGATGGTCTAGTCTAGCTCTCTACATTTTACAGAGAAGGATATTTTATCCCAGAGAGATTTTGACTTGATTTTGTTTTTCACACTGCTATCTGTCCATTAAAGTCTAGATGCAATGAAACGTAATTTTTACGATACTATTCTCGACCCCAGACTTACTTATTTTTAATAAATTACTCAAACTATGTTAAACACAAAGCCCCATTTAAAAAAAGGAGAAAATCAGAAAAAGCAAAGCAATATTAAAATTTGTATGGTAAAATTCTATTATTACTATTTTACAATCCGTTTATTTAAGTCTCTTGGCTGTGTATTAACTGTATTTATGTTCCCATAGTCAAGCTTAATTGGAATAGAACTTCAGTATAGAAAAAAGCAACTTGCCTTCTTCCTCATGCTTGAATATTCAGCAGCCAATGCAAGAATAAATGCTTAGTATCAGAGTTGCAAACCCAGCCTGCCTAATGTTGTGCAACTCAAAACAACAAAGATACTATCTTAGTCTATTCAGGCTGCTATATAACAGAACACCATAGACTGGGTGACTCATAAACAACGAAAGTTTATTTCTCATAGTTCTAGGGGCTGGAAGTCCAAGATCAAGGTGCCAGCAGAGTCAATGTCTGGTGAGGGTCTGCTGGCTTGTTCACAGACAGCTGTCTTCTCACTGGTCTTTACACAGCAGAAGGGAGGAGGAAACTCTCTACAGTCCCTTTTATAAGAAGGACACTAATTCCATTTAATTCTTTTTTTTTTTTTTTTTT